>NW_009706267.1:96298-137395 GCF_000703405.1 Apaloderma vittatum | reverse complement strand
AGGACTCTCTGAAACAATACCTCAGTTCTGGGCATACTGACCTCCACTCTGGCCTCCAATCGGGAGACGTAGAGACACACCATCCATAACGCTGCTGCCTCCTTTGAGAACGAACGTAGGATGGGTCTCAAGGAGAAAAGACAACGCAGAAAGAACCGTGCCTCGTCAATACCACCTAAAGAGACTTTCGGCTGTGCCGTTTGCAACTGGACTTGCCTATCCCACACCAGTCTTTTTAGCCATCAGCATGCTTGTAGCAAGTGTGGGTAGAGCCCTTCCCATATCTCCATTCATGAAGCCTAGCCATGATGATGAGGATGAGGATGATGATGATGATGATGATGATGATGATGGTGATGATGATGATGATGATGGTGATGCCAGGGGAGGTTTAGGTTAGACATTAGGGAAAACATCTATACTGAAAGGGTTATTAAAGACTGGAACAGGCTGCCCAGGAAAGTGGTTGAATCACCATCCTTTGATGTATTTAAAAGCTATCTAGATATGGTGCTCAGGGACATGCTTTAGAAGTGGGCCTGTAAGAGTTAGGTAATGGTTAGACTTGATGATCTTAAAGGTCTTTTCCAACCATAATGATTCTATGATTCTAAATTACTCCTCCGTCACAACATTATTTTCATGAAGTGTTTTTAAAGATTCTTTAGTGCTATTTTTCCATTTCAGTCATAATACCAACGTTTTCTTTCATATTCTTTTTTTCCTTGTTCTGTTTAAAAGAAGTCCTAGCATCAGTCTGTAACAAGTGAAGAATCACATATCCTCTAAGAGAAGTTAACTTTATTCATATTAGAGCTACTGGATAGAAAATTAAGGTCAACCCAGAGGGTAAGGCTACAAGAAAACACACCATTCTATTCAAGACACTTTATGAAAGTAGTTACTTGAAAATATTTACTTTTATAAGTCATGAAAGCTAGCACACTGAATGACTTCAAACATGCCTACCTTGTATATCCGCTGAAAGAAGAACATACATTTCTTGCAGGTGAATAAATGCAGAAGAGTCATATATAAATTCTGCTTTGCACTTTGCTAGTAGTAGGTTTATTTGTACAGAAAATGACCATAGTAATTTAGGACTATTTGCAAGGGATTTGGGAGGATGTGGGCTGCTATACACTTAATGTACTCATTCACTCTCATCAAAAAGAATACATAACATTTTCTGCTGGACAGCAAACAGCAAATCAATTGTCAGTTGTATTTTGGCAGCTGTAACCAGATTACAAGATTAGAGGGCTAATTTGCAGCTTGATTTGTTGTCTGACAACCTTGTTTGTGAGTTTAATATCTCGGTCATTTCAAAATGCATTCGGCTGAAACAAGCTGTAACTTCATGTACAAGCTGCTGGCATAGATACATATTTCCTTAGCAAAAATGATTTCAACCCATTAAGTTATTTTATTTTTAGGTCTATAGCTTCAAAACACTAATTTGCAAATGTAATTTGGCTGAATGCATGCTACAGTTGTAAACAGCCTTGTTCTGCCTTTGACTGATACTCATTCAGACAAATATTTCAGATATTTTGGGGCCTTTAGTTTCTGCATAGCAGTTGTCGGCACTCTTCCAAATGTAATTCACAAACCATGTGGCACTTCTGAAACTTGTTCCTCAAATCACAAGGTCTGAAAATGCACCTTGGACCAAACCACTCACGCTGTGGTTCTAGTGCTCTTTATGTGACATTGTGTGCTGCTTCTGCTTAGCTTTAAAGTGAAGGCTCAGCTGCTGTGCTTGGGGAATGTTTCTGCTTTATTACAAGTAAGGACAGAAGGGGTGGAATATTCCAGACCTATTTGACTCAGGCTTCCACTGTTATCTTTCAAAGTCAATTGTTAAGACTCGTAACAGCAGTGCTCCTTTCTTTGTTCTTTTTTTTTTTTTCCTCTAGTTTATGTATTCTTCAGGGAAACTAGCCATACATAAAATAGTTGTCATTGATGATAGCTTCTAGACTTTAAAAATGAAAGCTAGAAGTCTATAAAATCAGTAACTCAGAAGAGTAGTGAACACAAAGGCGATTGTCAGATGATATCAACAAATATCTAGATTCTAAGTGTTCTTACAAATCAGCTATTTGGTTTTAACACTCACTATGCCACAAAAGATGAAAAGTTAAATATCTTAGTCTACTCTTTCTGTTTAACATTATGAATATTAACATTCTATTAGTATGTACTTCTATTAGTATGTACCTCTCACAGAAGTAAGAATTCCTTAATCTATTTTTGTTACGGACACAATTTCAGAGTTGTGAAATAAAAAAATATGATACTGTCAATAGACAGGAGGACTAAGAAGAATATCCTGAGAGATTCACAAATGACTTTAGAAGCTAAGTAATTCATAAATGTGAACATGGTATGACAGAAAATTTAGGCAATAACCTCTTTAGATAAACTGGTGCAAATTCAGATGCAAATTCCATCTCCCTTTTGAAACTGTATAATACTAGGTGAGTAATAAAACTCTCGTAAGGAGAGTTACTTGAATATTCTACAGCTAAGACTATTCCACATTGTTTTCAAGATTTTATTTTTTATATAAAGTGAGAGCCTTTCTAAAGTTTAAAGATAATGATCTTTCTGCATTTGAAGGTGGGCTATACTAATGTGGACTTACATTTTTTTTCTGTTACCGACATATGAAAAATAATACTGAAACTATTGTGAAAGTAAACGAGTTCTTAATAAACTAAAACTCCGATACAAAATTACTAACTTTGGATGACCGGTTTTAAAACTCGAAAAATTAAAACTCTGAAATTTATAATGACTTTTCACCTTCATATGTTGGAATTATCCCTAATGTAAAGTAATTCTCACCCTTGGATTACAGTCCTCACTTCCAAACATGAAGTAAGTGGGACTTAAAATATAATCACCATGTTGAACAGGGTGAGAAAGAACTTACTAACATTACTTTTCATTCTCACCTTACTATTTTGCAGCCTTCAGTTATCAACAAACTTATGTGGTCTACTTCAGAGCTATGAATGAGAAACCATCATATCTCTTTTTTAAAGATTACTTGACTATTTTATTTCATAGTCCATATGTGCAGTAGTTCAAAGCCACTGTTGATTGCTTCTAATGCCATAATTCCAGTGACAAAATGAAACTCTTTATAGTCTAGCTGCAGAATGAACTGCAAAACGTATTTAAGAAGAAGAAATACCCATGTTCAGGATGCTTTATCTGGTTTTCAGCTGGAATTGGAAAATCCCAGTTGAGCAGCAGCTGGCATGATGAGATTTCATGGTGGTAAATGCAGTGATGAAAAAAAGATCGGGCCAAGGTGACATTCGGATGTACTCAAATCACAAAAATTAGTTACTAGAATCTCAGGAAGACGTTAAATTATTTAATTTGTTTTGCTACAGTTAATAAAGCTGTGACCAATTTGTACTGCACTTCATTAAAGTATGAGTTGTTTTTTTCATTAATGGGTGACCTCCATATGATCTTGGTCATATTACAGTGAGGATATATCTCCCTCATGTCTTACTATCCATTGCTGCTCCATAACTAAATTCTCCAACTACAAGTTAAAAAAATTAAATAAATCTGTCATTCTAAATATATGCATTTCATTTGTTCATTTCTTTTTATGTATGCAGTACAAAAAAATGCTCCCTACAGTTATTTTGTAGCAAGAATCTTTACCAATTGCACATATATGGCAGATGGAGCTGGTTTGAACTACGTCGCCTGGATTCTGCTCTGTTTCCAAATTTTGCAACTGAAATGCTGAAATGATGTTTACTTCCAGACCATTATTAAAACACGTCAAATCTACAAAGCTCCCATGTGTTGGAAATCATAAACAGATATTAATTCTCAATTGGTTCTGTTTCTCATCCTCAAAATGTCCTTTCATGTGCCTCTAAAAAACTATTTGTCCTCAGTCTAACTCAATGACTGAGTATTGAACATGGACCTAAAACATCATGGACCTAAAACATCACGGACCTAAAACATCCACATATTAGGGTTCACCTTTTCTCCTGGTCATCAAGAGAGGAAATGCTGGAAAATTACACAGATTTATTCAGTCTGACAGAAAAAGGATGTCACATGAAAATAGCTGATATTCATTTCTCCTGGGAAAAACAGGACTATAGAAAAATCAGAGAAATAAATTGCCAGTGTTGTGATGACATCCTTCAAATATCAAGTATATAAAGAAACATTGCAGTTGAGACTGTACTGGTTACACATACACGATATAGAAAGGGATTAGAGTTAGGAACTGTAACAGCACAAACATGTAAGGGAAATCTGGATAAAGATGAAGAGGAATCTCAGTCCAAACTCCCAAGAGACCAATACAAATCTTTCAGTTTACTTCTATGGATTTTGGAACCTTCTTGCTTTTATTACATTCATCCATTCATATAGCCTTCCCTAGCTTGAATTTTTATTTTCACCTGATCTCACAGTAGTTTCTAAAGCTTAACTATAATTTCTCCATGTTATATAAATTTATAGCAGATTTAGAAATCCCAGCTAGAAGGCCACATAGCACATTCCATGTTTCTACACAATTATTGAAACTAAAAAAAATAGTAAATGGAGCCTGAAGGAAGAGTTAATACCATAAAATAGTTTTATCACTATTAATATTATAAAAAATTTTACAAACGTTAAAAGAAGCAGAATTCCAAGTGCTTAATACCAAACCATGTGTTTTAAGGATAGCATTTTTTTAAAGATAAGACCTAGAACATGCCTGTTCATGTACTACACAAATACTATATTATGAAGCAGTATGTACATGAAAGCATATTATGAACCTCTATACAAGCAAGTTGTTTAAACTATGTGAATCAAGATTTCTTATTTTTTGCAGGGAGCAAGGCTTATATATGTCTTACATGTGCATACTCTGCTTGTCAAGTTTAAACTCAGCACAATGTAAGATTTTATTTTACAGTATCACTGCTTTTAACCAGTATTGGCTTGAAGCCAGAAAATTTTACCGCAATGACATCAAATCTTACCAGGTGTCTGCATATGCTTGCAGAAGGCATACTGTTTGTACCATGAATAAAGGATGCTTTCACTTTTCTTGTCTGCGCTACATTCAGTTTCAACCAGCAGCTGTACTACCAGTCTGCAAAAACAGTACTCTGGCATTCATTTAATAAACAGAGAGCAATGGCAACTTTTCTTGTTCATAATTTCAATTATTTGAGTGACAACAAACTTTTGTGTGTATGTGTGTGTAAAGTCTTAGTTATGGAACTTTTCACATAAGAAAAGCATTATTTTCTAGAAATAACTGATATTTTTAAAACAATCTACCATCTGTGTGGCTTCAACTTCAGTTGAACAACTTCCGAAAAAATAATACATGGGACAGTTTTCTGTTGTTTTTAGAAACTATTAGTGATCATTCTCAACTGTGTTTTTGACATTTTTACCATCAGCTTACTAACACACACTTCAAGGCTGCAATAACTAGATTAAAGCAATAACCCACCAAGTGTTGCTTCAGGCTACAGTTTTAGCTGACACAAATCATCTTTCACTGGACACGCTTTATGGTTTCTAACATAAAATGCCTTAGCTGCAAAGCCAGTGCCTTCATACTGCAAGCCATCATTAATCTGTAGTACTGGTCTACATGTGTTTAAGCATTATGATAAGATTATCCAGTTAAAATCTTTTAGTTAAAATTGTGAAATCCCATCAGAATTCCTACAACTCTAACTGTTCAGCAAATCTTGTAATTTTGTGCATGGTACACTCAATTTAAAGTAGTTTTAATTACAGTATTGATTTAAAATATTGTATTCCTCCTTAGTACAATGGAATTTAAGAAGTCAGAAATATACAGGCCTTTTCAGATTTAGTGGTGAAATGAGTAAGTGTTGGCAATATTAAAAAGTGCAACAATCACAAGTTCTTTGCATGTTTAGGAGAATACAAGCCACATAGGTTGTAGTGATCATGTCTTGTTAAGAAAAATGAAAAATATTTACTTATTAAAATTACCGTTAATTTTACAATAGCTTTAAAATTAAAAAATACAAATATTACATCCAGAATATGCCAAAATTTTCTACATAGAATCATCCAAAAATGTATTTCTTACAATCATTGGACAAAAATCTATCTGAAAATAATATTGGAAAACTGTATAAATTTATTGTGCTAATGGCAATTCTGAACCAGAAAAAATTATCTCATATCAGGAAGTCCTCAATTTTATCTCCCAGTGTTGTATTTAATATCTTATATATAAATGTATGTCCTTTTTAATATAAAAGAAAATTTAGAAAAGTATTAATATCAACCCATAACTATTGAATTTTTAATAATTTAAAGAATTTTAAAAAGGAAGCAAAATAATAGTTCTGAAAACATACTAGAGTACAGTAGACTTGATTTGTGCAGCCTTTCAGTAAAATATTCTGAATTTTTTCATGACAGATTATTGACCAGGTAAACTCCAGCAGCTTCCAGGGAACCATAATGGACATATCATGTCCATTCCATAACGACCTGCGTTTCTTTGATAATTGTTCTCAGACAACCTGACAGAGTTATCGTGAATGATGCAAGATTATCACTCAAGTTGTCAATGTTTTTAGGCAGACTTCCAGTGTCCATGCCATTCAAGCCCTCGTAGTCAGTCATGGAAACTAGCTGTAAACAGTTTGCTCCAGTAGTTATTGATATTCATAGCAGCAGTCACTAGGAAACAGTTATTGAAAAATTGTCAAAGGAAGCTAATGCAAACAAATGCAGCTCGTCTTTGTTCTTAATAAGTGTTCATACATTTATTTTATATAACCTGAATTTGCTAAAATGCATGTTTCTTTGGGGGGAAAAGGTCAGGAATATAAAATCCAGACATAATTAAAGATGCACTCCTCTGGTATTATGAAGAAGTGTATAAAAATGTTAGAAATACCTGACAAATCCCATTGAACTTCATCCTAAATTAACTCTATCCAGAAACTATTAAAGAGTTACTTTCTGCTTCTCAGTTTCAAAATGTTGTGTGGTTGTAAGCCAAAGCTTTTCTGTATATCTAAGTTATTTAATTATAAGAATAAGCCTGAGATATCATACTTTATATCAGAAGCGCCCAGGATTCCACAGAGACCTCAAAATCTAATTTCCAGCAAATACAGATTAGGATGGAGAGAGATTAAGTTAAGAATTTAAATATTGCAGGTTTTGTAATAGTGATAAGGGATTAAGACAATTAATGCATGATATTCAATTTGTTAAAATGTCTTTACTCTGGAAGAAATGTATTTATTTACATTCTTAAATAAAAATATATTAAATAACTCTTACTGCTTGAACCCCAGACGTTTTGGCAAAATGAAACACAGAAATAGCATTGTTTAAACACTGGAAATGTTAAGAAATTACAAAAGACTATCAAGATACTTTTAATTTTGATTAGGCCATCATGGTTACTTTTCACAAGAAATCCTATTTCTTCAGACTACCTGCACAGTAGAAAAAAACCCACATGTTGTCATTTTTTCCCCCTAAAAGACATAGTAAAAAAAAGAAAAAGGAGAAAGACAGAAAGCATGTGAGCTGCTGAAAAGGATGCTGCCCTGCAAGTCAGTAAGTCCTGTTTCTTCTCTCAGAATTACCACTGCTGTTGCTGGTGATTTTGAGGTAAAATCAATTCAGTCTATTAAGCAACAGCTTTACTACCCATAAAAAAGGATACAATAGTTCTCCTTCTTCCTACAGTGTTTTAATATGTTATGTTATATATTAGTAAGTATTTCCATGTTTTCATTTGTAATTTGAACTTGGCAGGCAGTAAATGCTACAATAGGTACATGTTTCCCAAAAATCAACTTACCAAAGAATATGCAAAATAAAAACAATGTGAATCATAACAGGCATTACTCAAATGACAATTTGATGCATATTTATAATCTTTCCCCTACCGCCCAAAAATATTTCTTTTGTATACCATTTTATGGAAAAGATTTATCTTTTAAAACTTCATCATAACAGTTTCTCAATTTCAATACAAGTGTAAAAAAACGCCACCATGTGTGGCAATTCTCTGGTAACACCTTACAGTAACCCTGGAGATTAATATTCAATAACTAAAAATCAGTGTTAACAAAATCATTTAATGATCTTTGAAGCGTTTTGAAATTGTATTTTACATTCTTGTTTTGTTGTCTGATGAAATCAAAGCTCTGCTTTCTAAATTAACCGGTATTTTTAACAGTACTAATATATTTTAATAGCTTTCTTACAAAATTCAAATGTTCAGTTGTGAGATCTTCCTTGTACTAAAGTTAAAACCCTTCTTTTTAAAAGTTGCTTGAATATTTATATGTGCAGAGAATTGCATAATTTATATTTTTGTCACTAAGTCATTATACGACCCACTGAGGAGACTTAATTAATTGGATAAGAATGCGTCTGTGTGGATTCACAAATTATTCTAAACATGCTTTAAATATTTTAAATTAGAGCTTCCAATTAAAATTGTACATGTCATATTGTCTTATGTAATTCCACTGTTCATTGTAGAAGATACAGCCTCAGCTGAAAAAGCTGCATTGATGTGAGCTGAGCTCAATTAGTTTCTGACATTCTGCCAAATTGCCTCGTTACCTGTCATACTAACACTCTACTGACACTTTCAGTGCTTAATTCCTTACATACACATTATTATCTTTCTGCAAGAAAGTTTGGAGAGTAAAAATACAAGAATAAGGATGTGCTTTACTCAAAATTTTGGCTACCTGGTGAATAATCTAGATTAAAACAGATGATAAGTAAGAATAATTTGTACCCCAAATTGTTTCAAAGCATTTTCGAAACGCGGTATAACAGTTTTAGACAAATTAGTTGCTCAACAAATTCACAAGTATTTAAACAGAAAGTGAAACTCACAGGTGCAGAATGCCCACCGTCCCAATTGTTTTTACTCATTTCAATATCCCATTGGAAAGACCATAGAGATGTGAGACACTTCCTCAAATAAAAAACTGTGTGCAGACAAGCCTGCAGATCCATTTAAATTTCAAAGTCAAAAAGGCTAGGTCTCTCTCAGGTATTTACTATATTTTGCTGTTCAGCATGTAGAAGAGCGCAATGTTAAATGGGCAGTTTGGCAGACTTACCTTCAGTTCATTTGGGTTTGGCTGAATCAATAGAGTAAGGGCATTCCATTAGGAAAACAGGCTGATAAAAGGTCTTGGCAATATGCTGCTGTTCTGTGTAACATGTTGTGGATTTGTTGAGCAATATTACTTAAATGATCAGCTTTCTTAGACTTGACCATAAAATTCAATGTGCCCTCCACTTTGTTCCCAGAAATATTCCTGAGTTTCTGAGGACATGGGCACACACTGGGAAGATAATGTTGGGAATACCTCTTCTAGCATCTTTTCAGTTTGAATCAATTCCAATTTCTTTTGCTAATCTGCATTTTGCAGGTGGATATGCCTATAATAGACCTTTTTCAAGGTAGGTCTTGCAAAAATTGAAGAACTCAGCTCTGTCTGATGGAACAATCACAGAGGAAGAGTGATGATCATTGGTCTTCTAGCCTGGATGTATTTTCTGTCTAGTTTGACATATAAATAAATATCTCAGAGGAATAAGGTTTCAGGAATCTTGTCCTTAAGAGCTATTGTCCACATATTGGACTTTAAAATGGAAACCAAATGAACAATGTCGTGGCAACTGAAAATATTCCTAAATCCTACATAAGAAGTTCTGAGATAACACACAGATGCAGACAATACTACTTCTTCCTATATTTCTTATTACTCTGAACAGTAGTTCTGCATAGGAAATAGAGGTCTATAACTTGGTAGCATAAAACCAAACAGCGTGAATAAACTGGCTTTTTATGCCATTTCCAAGTTCACAACTTCAGGTTAGTGATGTGGATTTTGCTAATGAGACTTCCTGCATCAGCTGTTATCCTTCTCATCATATTAAGTGTAAATATCCAAGTTAAACTGAGGGACAATACCCTTATTTGCTGCTACCGTAAAAGATTATGGCAAAATTTCTAAAACCTCTAAATATGTTTTCGCTTGAAGACATCACAATTCAAATATAAAGGAGAAAACTATTTCCTTGAAACATCTCTAATTTAGCTTACCATGAATCATAGAATCATAGAATGGCCTAAGCTCAAAGGGAACTTAGAGATCATTTTCATTCAGCCTCCCTGCCGCCAGGGACGCCACCTGTCGACTAGATTAGGCAACACATACTGGTCAAAAAGTTCTACCTTGAAAACAGGTAGCATCTATGTACCGACCATCTAATTTCTGAGGGTTAGGCCATGATTAAATTGCCAATTTGGAAACAGAGGAAATACATAGAAATATTTTCCTTCCACATCCAGCTAATATTCTCTCATACCAGTGAATATTTAAGCTTCTGTTGCGGGAAAGGGAAGGAGTAGATCTTGTTTACTTAGTATAGCTCGAGTATGAAACAGCTTTATGATTTTTCCCAGTGAAATCCATACCAATTTGGAGCACTAATGTATTTCGACACAGATGTCTCGCTAGCTCTCTTGTTTATTTACTTTTAAACCGCTATTGATTGTAGTATCTAACTGGAAGTTTGAAAATAATCATTTTCCCAATACCTTTTTTGTCTTTTCCACTTAGCAAATATTAGACCCTCCCCAACCCTTGTGTTTTGAGCAAGCTGACATTAGAATTGATGTTTTTGATTAAAAAAAAATTTCAAACTAGGTATAGCACCTATCTTGTCAAATATCTCAGCACAGAGAGATCAAACATAGCAGACTAGCTATGGGAATAACATTTGTTAATTAACTGCTGCTGCAAAGCCAACATGAGGAACGCCAAGTATTGCGTATTTTATTAGTGTCTGAAAAAAATATGGCTTTGTTTGCCTGTTATTTTGAAGAAAATTATTGAGGATGGAGTGACAGATTAAAAAAAAATATATTGAGAATCTGGCAGACTTTCACCATAAGAAAAGAACAGCTTTAATTTATAAAACCATCCATCATTTTAAAATGTGATACACTTGTTAGGTAATGCAAAAAAAGATTTTGGCTTACTCCAAAATCACCGTATTTGATTTCGAATGTGTGAATTTATTTTTTTCAGATACATATCCACTTTATACACATACTCATTTTTAGCAGTCATAACTATCTATATATGAATGTTTTACACTCAGAACTTCTGATTTTCCTAAGACCATGCTTTGGTCACTATTTTGGCATTACAGATCTATGCTCAAAATATATTTTTATTTCTATGAATATTTCCCAGAAAAGGCGTGTACCTACATCCCGTCTTATCTGACTTTACTTTCAGTAAGACTTATAAATATCTAGTAGTCTTTCAAAAATCTAGAATCTTGAATTTTATACCTCTACCACATGTAGTATTCTGTATTTCAGCTTGCATACATAAAACCCATACTGGAGGTGGAGGCACCCTGCTGGTTCTCATACTTACAAACACAGAAGAACTGGTTAGGAATGTGAAGGTCAGGTGCAGCCTTAACTGCAGTGACCATCAGATGGTGGAATTCAGGATCCTAAGAAATAGGAACAAGGCAAAAGGTAGGATAACAACCCAGGACTCCAGGTGACTTCGGCTTGTTCAGGGACTTGCCTGGGAGAATCCCACGGGACACAGTCATGGAGAGGAGTCCAGGAGAGCTGGTTGATTTTCAAGTAGCACTTTCTCCAGGCTCAAGAATGGCTAATCCTGATGAGCCGAAAATTAAGCAACAGTGGCAGGACACCTGCATGGATGAACAAGTAGCTCCTGAGTACACTCAAACATGAAAAGAGCATACAAGAGGTAGAAGAAAGGACATGTGACCCAGGAACAATGTAGAAACACTGTCCAAGCACGCAGGAGAGGCTTAGGGAAGCCAAAACCCATGTGGAGCTAAAATTGGTGAGAAATATGAAGTGCAACTATTTGGGCTTCTGCAGATGTATCAGCAACAAAGAAAGACTAAGGAAAATGTAGACCTAGTGTTGAAAGGAGAAGGGGATAAGGATGCTGAAAAAGGACATGGAAAAGGTCAAGGTGGTCTTTCTTGGATTTACTAGTAATGACTTCCTTCAGAAATTCAGTCCCCATGAGACCAGAAGGAAAGTTGGGAGTAATGAAGACTCACTCCTAGCAGAGAAATATCGTTTTAGGGAACACTTAAACTACCAGGCATACACAAGTCCATGGAAGCTAATGGTAAGCTCCCACCAGTGCTGAGAAGGCTGACTGATGTCAGTGCAAGGCCAATTTCAACTATCTTTGATGGGTCATAACAATTGGAGGATGTTCCCAATGACTGGGAGAAAGGAAATGTCACTTCTGTCTTTAAGAAGGACAAGAAGAAGGATCAACCTGAAGTCAGTTCATAGGGTGGTATTGGAACAAATAAGGCTCAGAACCGTATGCAAACACATTAAGGACAAGAAGGACATCCACCCAAGGCAGCGTGGATTTAAGAAGGAGAAATCATGCTTGACCAACATGATAGTTTGCTCTAATGACATTACTAGCTCAGTGGATGAAGGGAAAGCAGTGGATATCTTAACTTTAGCAAGGCTTTAGCAAGGCTTTCCACACTATTTCCTATAAAAAGAGACAATGGTCAAAAACAAAAACAGAAAATTCCACCCAAACATAAAAAAAATCTTTTTATTGGAAAGCTGATCAAACACTGGATCAGGCTGTCAAGAGAGGTTGTGGAGTCTTCACCTTCGAAAATATCTAAAACCTGACTGCACGTGACCCTGAGCAAACTGCTCTAGTTGATCCTGCTATGAGGATGGAGGTTGGAGCAGACAATCTCAAGAGGTCTCTTCTAACCTCAACTGTTCTGTGAATTTTGATTCACTGAACTAGTAGAAGATCTCAACATGATACCATGTCTGATTAAAAGCATGTACATCTCATACCTATACTATGGTGGACAAGAAATAATGGGTTTAAGTTAGAACACAGCAAGTTCCACCTCAACATGAGGAGAACTTTCTTTGCTGTGAGGGTGACAGAGCACTGGCACAGGCTGCCCAGAGAGTCTCCAGCAGTCTCCTTCTCTGGAGACTTTCAAAACCTGCCTGGACGCGTTCCTGTGTGGCTGCCCTAGGGGATCCTGCTCTGTCAGGGGGGTTGGACTAGATGATCTCTAGAGCTCCCCTCCAACCCTGAACATTCTATGATTTTGTGATTCTATGATACCCTCTACAACTACAGGAGTTAAAATGGCACTGAGGAGAGTGATACAAAAAGTTATGATATTTAAAGAGATGTTTAAATCTGTCAGAAAAGCAACCAATTTTCCATATACACAGAAAGTAATTTTGAATCACTTCCCAGACAAAAAGCACTGTTTAAAATTCTACTTCTCTTAGAAGTCCCCTTAATGACATAGGAAAATAGAACTTAAAATTTAAGACTTTACTTTTCAGACATGAAAGTAATAAACTAATCAGAAAGTGAGAAAGAAAAAATAAATTTGAATGTGAGAAACCACTATTTTTAAAAATAGGGACATATAGAATGTACAAGTCTGTTAATCAACTCTTTTAAGTCAGAAAAATAGTTTCAGATGGCTGAAACGTTTCTCTTTAATGTTAGACATTTGCCCAAAAAAATAAAACACAAAAATGAATTAAGATGCCCTGAGATATGACTAGCTCAAAAATACACTATTTCTCTTGGTATTTGTCTCCTTCTGACTTAATTAAAAAAATAAGGTAGAGACTGTTTAAAATAAATATTTTACTTAACATGAATCCATTTTCAGTTTGATTTTCATGTTGCCAGAAAAATTAAACATTGTTCACTTCTTGTGAGCCTGAAATAATTTCCTGAGTTTTTTACTTTAGTCAGCAATAAAAAAAAACAATTACTCACTCCAATCTCTCTAAAGCCTATACAGAATATTTGTGATCATCAAGAGGCCTGGAATCATATCACTTGCTGCCCTATGTTATAAATTGTCACTGGGCATAAACAGGGTGAATCAGGTCATTGAGAATCTCTAATTGCATTTGCAGCCTCTGCAGGAAGTAGAGATAGTGATTATCAACCTTGTGCCCCAAGCCAACAACAGAATGAGGAGCATTACGGTAATAAGGTATAAATTCAGGCTTCTCTCTAGCAACTTCTGATCTCTGCACTGTGGTAATTCAAAAAGTTTTTATGTCAAATATTCTAGGCTAATTTCAGATCCTTTGTTTCTTTAAAGCATTAAACAAATCTCATAGGTCTAGGTAAAAAAATTTCTATTCACTTCATGTCCTCAGTCATTGAAAAATACATTTTGAGAAGCACTAGGTGATAAAAAGCATTGTATTTTATGGTGTAATGATGCTACATAACATAATATTATTTTACATCTCAAGAAAATAAATCTTCGACTTTGAGTATCAGGAAGGAAGTGATTTCCAATACTGTTGGCCATAATTTCTCACTATACCATAAAAGAGGCAACAAAAAGGAATTAATAGTCACTGTGATATACGAGTGACTATTGAAAACAATAAATATGAAGGGTACGTGAAAAGTTGTTGAATTTGTTACTGGCCGTGGCTGACACGTCTTCATGAATCCCCAGTATTTTCCTTTCTTTTTTATTTCCCCTACCTACAGGAAATTCTTATATTATGTAGAATTTTTAGAACTGAATTATTACAATTTGCATAATATATCTTCTTTTGAAAATCTAGAGTGAAAACACAGAATGCAGACTTTCAGTAATTATATATTTTGTTTATTTTTGACTAAATCAAGTCCATTTGTCTATTTCCAAGTTGTCCATAAAAACCTAAAGATGTTAGACTAAAAAAAGTAATCATCAGACAAGAGGAGTCATCCTCATCTGTAGATAGTTTCCTTATACTCCACACAGTGATGTAACAATTTTTAAACATCACATTAACTCAACATGATCCTTGAAAGGATTGTAAAACCTAAAAAATGCTAGACTTCAGTTGATTATAAATAATTTCGTATTATGCTTTATATTGAAAAATAAGTTATATACAGAAGTATTTTTCAAATCCTGCGTAACAGGAAAGTTGTCAGAAAACTCGGGCATAAGCAAGATAGTGGAGATACAGGGTTACAAGTAAAGTCTACGCTGCAGATAATGGTCATAAATAATGCTGATAAAGACTAACAAATTATTTTGATAAATAAGAAATAGAGAAATAACATTCTACACTAAATTTTAAGAGACAAGGTTGTGTTTTTAAAATTCACCCAAACCAAAATGACTTTTCTCTGTCATCAGGACTTTCAGTATGTACACATCAGGTTTATTTAAAAACACTTGATAAACAGCATTCAGCTGTAAATGTTCCTTTCTACGGCTGAACAGTCAAAGTGTTAAAATTCCAGTAAGCAGAGTGAAAAAAGAACACAGCCCCTTATCAAAATTAGCTGAATTTCCAACGTAATGGAACTGTGGTCCATTAAAAGGATATTAAAGACATGAGCTGAGAGGAGGAAGGAAGAGAAAGGAAGGAATAAAATGAAACAAATACCAACTAACCTGATCAGAAGTAAAATTTAATTAAAATTTGAGAAAAATAGAATGGATTCCTTATTGAGTTCTGAAGCAAGAAATGCAGTATATATTCCTGTGTTAAAATGCAATTCTTTTATTCAATGTATTTTTTTTCCTCCAGACTTTCTGTGTAAAGCTGAGAGTAGTAAATATTGCTTGTATTTTATAAACAGGATATTGGTAAAACCCAGTGATTTATCTAATGCTCGGAAACAATTGGTTGTCTGAATAATGATTAAAGCCCAGTCCACCATGCTATGTTACTCTCCCATATCACAGCAGTGCTGCTATTATTGGTCGAATACATTCAACAACTTTCACCGACTTCAGGAGGAGATGGCAACTGCTGGACACTTCTAAATGCAAGAGCAGTTATTCTGGCACACAAATATAAATGCAGGAATTTAGTTTTAAGCATCCATTTATTTTAAATGAATCCTGTATAATCCAAATTTCACTGTGCAATTACCACAGTGCAAAAACCAGCATATGTTCCCCTCCCAGCCATTCTTCCACAACAAACTGCCATGTACTTTTAACTGGAAAGATTATCCCTTTGTTAACATGGAACTTAAATGCCTTCTGAAGGCATGAATTTTCCAAGCAAGCATGACCAAATTTTATCTAATTCCATTTCTCAGGGGAATATTTCACAGAAGTGATAATTTGAAAATGTGTAAAAAAAAATGTCAGCAAAAGTCAAAATCACATAACTAAAGGGTCAGAGGAGATGCTGGTTTTAAAAAGCAGTCTAGCCTATCAAATCTAGCCACAGTAGAACTGCATGATCCTTCAGCAGGTAAATTATTTAATTATGCTTTAAAATGTTCTTAAATCCCTAATGCAAAACCAGAATATAACATGCAATAAAATCACACAGACAGACCCACTAACACAGGCTTTGCAGCACACTGACCATATGGGCCTCGTCAGGCCTCACCTGGACTTGCCCCGGCCTGCCTATACCCTTGGTTCAGCTTGTTTAGCTCTAACCAAAATTATCAATGACCAAGCGGCTGTTGCCTGCTTTGGTTTAGCTTTTGCTTTGCTTTGTACAATTGTGATGTGTGATGCTTGCTGTTACAAATGTTTTGCAACTAACAGAGAGTAATAGCAAGTACTTCTTCTGTGTAGAGCTCTCTGTGGCCCATCATTAAAATGCTGGTTTGCGGAGAACAGGCACAGGATGATAGCAGAAGCCATGAAGCAGAGGCACAGGTTGATACCAGAGAGAGTTACAGACAACTTAATCACAGTCAATTACTAGTTATTAAGGAAATAAGTATTAAGGAAATAAAATGTTGAGAGAGAGGAAAAATAGTTTCAACAGTAACAAGAACAAAAAGCAAGAATTCAAGTACATTAAACACACCATATACATAGAGTACTGCAAACTAATGCCAAAAGAGCAAGATGCAAAACATGCTAACAAAAACATAACATCGCCAAGCTGACCCTGAATAGAAGAACAAAACATAATCACAAAAATTGTAACTCCTTGAGGGAAGGAACCTCCCAGCTATGAATATTAGCCTTCTGCTGAAGGGCTTGGGATGGTGACAGCTCATTGTAACTCCTTCCTCTCAGTCTGAAGCCACTGGCCTCAAGAGCCATGGTGGCCCTGGAAGGGTGAATAAAGCCCCAGAGGTAGATACTGGAAAGGTTTTCTTTATTAAGAATTAAGCAAATGTAATTCAAATTAAAAGCATTATTATCATCATAAATGGACTCATGCTAAGTCTTTGTACAATTTTTTTTAAGACTTGAGCAGATAACAAATGCTATACTTTGTATAGAAGGTGTGCTCCTTTGGCCTCACGCAAACTGCAGTGGGCTTAGTGCAGGAGTCTGATGGAGAACTCACACAACCTAGTTTTGGGAGACGACCAACCGGTTGTAATGTTGTCAGAGACAACTTTTACATGGAATAAAGCCTGTGTATAGAAGTGAGGGAAGAACAGTCCATCTAACGGTGAAGATGTGTCAGCTGTGAGAGGGTCATGCTTTTAATACTAATATTAGGAAAAAGACAGAAAATCTGACAGAAAGTATACCAATCATAAAAAAGAAGTGAACTATGCCTTTACTATTTACAGACTGCTGAAAGGAAGTGATCTTTAAGCTATGCGTGTAATATAAGTGATATAATCAAAGTATATCAATGAAAACAGAATTTTATAAAAAACTAATAGAAAGCTAGCAGAGTCTGAGAACCATAAGATAAGATTTTAAAATATCAAGACGGCAAAAAATTTGATGTTATGTACAACACTTTCCATTATTAACTAGAAGGAAACACCAGGCAATCCATCAGCAGAAAGTAGTTCTTTGCAGAAGTAAATTATAACAAAATGCAAAATTTTATGGACACTTTGATGGCCAAATCTCAAACCCCAATATTGATTCAAAGCAATATGTCTGGGTTACCAGGAGGTATGAAAGACTACTTCAGAAACTTGAATGATTGATATTACCATTTTGTGTGTGTGAGTTACAGAATTAGAATATTGGGGGGGAAAAACACAACAGGAAAATGATAGACTAAGTCTCATACGCAATATGGTGAGGTCCTTCATCCAACTTTATGTATGAAATAAGCAATTCCCTTTAGAAGGAAAGACTCAGGTTTTGCTTTGCTTTTTATCTCCTGTTTAGATATGCACTATGACTCAGTGTCTTTATGACAAACCTGACAGCTGACATAGTGTGTGTGCAAAACCTCGAGTTGTTCTTACCTCATTCAGTGAACTACAGATAAAAGATTTTTGAAACTGATGCATAACTCTGAAAACAGGACCTCCAGACAGTAACAAAAAGATACAGACAAAATTGTTTTCTGCTTTATTTTGATAAATTGAAATACGTGATATAATGAATAAGATAGCATAAGAATGAAATGTCGAAAATTCGTAACAAAAAAGATCAAGCATACATATTAACATTTTGGCTGGTTTAACAATTCAAAACTGAGAAGGAAGAATTCATCATATCTGCAAAAAGATGTTGAAGAATTAAACTGGAAAATGTAGACATTTTCAAATGCAGATAAGTAAGTTTCAAGAGCTTCATTACCTGTGTTATTAAGCAGTATGTAGTTACATACAATGCTGCTCTGGCAATAATAATTCTGATCTTCATTTATGAGAGTGCAAGAAGTAAACATTGTCAGTTGGTTATATTATTCTGTCTCCTTAAATCACTTTCACTGGATCACAACATTTGGAAACAATAATATAAATATTTTTTTCCATGTTGAATAATGCAATACCTTTAAATGAGCCCACAGTTAAACGGTTAAATTATGTGCCATTAGATAAGCATAGCTTGTCATTTGTTCCTAATATATTGTCGAGTGTGTTCGTAGGTTACTGACAGCTACAGTCCACAAATTGTGTAACTATTTGAAACATACGACAGTCATTTTCTCAAGCCTTTTGTGCTAGCAATTATTGTCTGGCATCTTAAAATTATGTACCAGAAGACTGAACTGTGAAATAATAAAAGCTCCAAGATGTACCTGCAACTGAGGATAGCAGAGCATTTGAAGAAAGAACCATCACTATAGAAGATAATGAACAGCCAAGAGGGGGATTCTGTTCTGAAAAACAAGTTTAAAAACTTGTACCTTCAATTGGGAGGGAAAGAAGATGTGAGAAGGAGGCAGAAAGGAGGGTGGTTAGTGTACAGTTCCTCTGGGAGAGGCTAGAGCTTTCTGTCTCCCTCTGAGTTTCCTGTTTTAGTGGAACTCAGTAGGAATGATAGAATCATTTAGCTCAGAGAAGTCCTTTATGATCACTAAGTCCAACTGCAAAACCTAGCACTGCCAAGTCCACCACTAAACCATGTCTCTAAGCACCACATCTACACATTTTTTGAACACCTCCAGGTAGAGTGATTCCACCACTTCCCTGGGCAGCTTGTTCCAGTGCTTAATAGCCCTTTAGGTGAGGAAAGGAGTGAAAAGCCACAAGATTTATACATTCTTTTTCCTGGAATACACAGCCACTCTCAAACTAGTCTGCTCCATAATGCCTGCTGGAACTCAGGTACATAACAAGATTCAGACAAGACTATGTGAAAATTCATACAATCTGAATCCCAAAGATAGGAGGGACGGTGGTGATAAATATGCGGAGAGAGAGAGGGGAAATAAGCAAAACCCCAAGACCAGTAATGTACTGTTTTCTACTGACAGAGACTGCTAATTGTTTTCTCCCATTGCATAATAGAAATTTAAATTTTAATCTCTGAATTGGCACACCAAATGCCAACATGAAAAGGCAGAAGAGATTCCTGTCTTTTCTTGCTGTTGTGTGAGTGAGGTCAGCAAGAGAATTTCTATAGTCAAGCCCTGTTTCTTATTAGAGGATTTATGTAAATCTAGTTGATGAGACTAACTTGCCAGAAGCAGTTGTTTATATTTAAAAAGAAGCCCTAAGCCACCCAAAAGTAAAAAGTAGCAATTTGGGATTTATCCTTATTTTATAAAATTGCAAAAGAAGAAGTAATTTTCATGCTAGGAAGCTTCCTTTCATAGATAAGGAATGAGGCAACGTTTACAAATTTTATACAGTTCTCAGTGTTAGCATGATGCGAGACTGTGTCAGGTTCAGAAAATAAAAGCAAACAAAACCTGAATTTCTCTCCTCTCTTCACGAGTCAAGATAAACCAATTTATCTGTAAATATTTTGGACTAATGACATTGAATCAAGTAGTGTCTGCATGTAAGGACACCACAAAGAGAAAGTAATTGATTTTTTGTAAATCTAGATTTTTTTTAAATAGTGTTGAGTGTTCAAAGAAAGGTAAAGGGAAGTTTCGTGTCACTCTTCTAACCAGTGAATATTAATGGACTTTCGTGTGTATTTCATGTAAACTACATATTGAATCCATATTCACGGGAGTAGACCTGAACTTTATTCCCCATATTTAACCACTAAGCCCAAATCAATTCTTTGTCTTTGGTTTACTGAGCCTGGAATTCTAATTCAACAGGACAAGAAGAAATTATTGTTGCCCAGTATAACTCACTACTAATGATTATGGTCCTTATGAGATGGAAGGTAAGAGTTTACGTTTCCTTGGACTCAGAAAGGAAATTAAACTTGAGTCCTCCAACATACTTGGTTATATATCATATTCTGCTCACGAGGGAGTATATAAAAGGGGATCTTCTCTTGAATTATTTTACAAACGTATGAGAGTTACTAATACATCTTGCAAGGGTCCTGATACAGTCAGGATTCTGAAGTACAGTAAGTAGAATGCATTTTGATTGTGTCCTTCAGGGCAAAATCACCTATTATATTTTAGAAAAGGTACCCTCAGATCTATTTCCTGAAGAAAGAAACAAGAACCAGGTTTAGTCACCTGAATCAGAGCCTAAACTCTGAGAGGCTTAGAAATCCTGTCACTTCACTACCATTTCTTTTATACCCTAAGATTTCTTAATGAATAACCATAGGTAAACCTCTGCTCCACACATTCTTAACTATGGATCTCATTCTCTGGTGCTTAACTCTTTTTGTGCACTATGTAAGGGAAGTAGGTCCCTACTGCTTGTTCTGATTATTAGGTATTGCAACGCCTAAGTGTGTTTATGGATCTTGCCCAAAGTAACTTTATCTGCTAAATGACATCATCTCCTCAGTTGCATTGATCTTTCTTGAAACTAGGTTCTCAGGTCACTTCACTCTTTTGAGAACCACTACCTAAGTCTGTCAAGAGCTTCTTATTTGCTAAACCACAGGCTCTTTATCTCTTTCCCATCACAGCAGCTATTTCTGTCTTAAAGAAAGAGAATTAGTCACATAACTGAAAATGGCAGCGGTGGGAACAGTATTTTTTTTCCTATTACAAGCATACCTGCTTGGCAAATGAAGTTTTAAAGAAAATGGATTGTATATGCTTGAATTCATAATTCTTCCTAATGCATAGGCAGTAAATAACAAGTAACCAAAATATATGTGCCTTTAGGCAGAAAAAAATGTGGGTAATAAGTCATGTAATAAATAAATACTTAGCATATTTGCCCTCAAGGCACTTCCATCACACTTTACCAAGAAAAGCAATATTTGAAGTGTTCAGTATAGAGAGGTTTGGCCCAAATAGAACACGCTTGGTAGCTTAATTATGCTATAGACAATAGGACTAAATTTAGCATTTATTTTTATTTTTCTACTTTTTACTGAAATTCAGAAAAGAAATATCCACCAGTTGAGGAGGTTTTTTTGTGGTTTTTTTGTGTGTTTTCTGTGCTTTTTTTCTTTTTTTTGAGAGAGGTAAGAAAACCTCTTCCCAACTGTTTTATATATTGAAATGTCTACAAACTGCCTCACTATGTTAATGGAATTCAGAAGGATAGAGAGCTATCTTCTTTGGAAGTAATTGCTCTCAGGATTAAAATAGCATCACTGAAATAATGCACTGCAATTAAATTTATCATTTTTTCTTTAAAATTTCTGTAAAACTTTACATATCCCAGAACTACATTAGAAAGGGGAAAACGCAGGTTGCTATAATCAACAATATATAGTGTGCCCATCCTTGCAATCCAGGCACTCATGAGATAATGTGAAAGAATACTGTGATACTTGCCTTTTTCTGTCCCTACCTTTGGTTTATAGCAGTGCTGTCAGTACTAGTGTTGCTCAAGGAAGAGTGCAAGACTGTGTTTAACTCTCTTTTAAGCACTTTGTGTAAGGCTTGAAAGGCTCCATTTCTTTTATCCCTTGTCCCTGTTTCCTATCACACACATGTTGGATTCACATGTTTATTGTATGTGTGTGGAAGAATATATCAATTTTTGACAAAAATTAAATGGATGGAATAAAACTACTTTTCCTCTGAAGTCTTCATGAAACAGCACTAAAATATACCCTAAAATAAACTTGATACTTGGCAATTAATATTATATATAAATCACAGTTGTGACTTAGATATACAGGGAAGAGAGAATTGATGGCAATTTTTCTATCCCAATTAGAATAATTTATAATATACAATACATTCTGTCAGGTACAATGTGCTGACATCTTTACATGAAAGGACAAAAAGAGTAATACATAACAATAAACTCCCAGGACAGCATCAATTAACACTGCCAGACTAAGCAGTTCTTCTTACTTATCTTACTGGAGTGGCTTATTTAATAAACAAAACCAGGCTTCTCAAGAGGATTTTAATGTCATTAGTTTTACTCTTCCCTTCACCTCCTATGCTGAATAGGGCTTTTTTTTTTTCTTTTTTTTTAATGGTTAATTGTACCTGTCAGAAATGTGGCATGTATTTTTTCATGCTGATACTTTCTGTCCTTCAGTGGTGTCTCTCCTGGGCATCCTCAGGGGCATTCAGATAGGACTTTGGAGTACGGCAATTAACTAATTACTTTTCTTTTGGTAACAGTTCCATAATTTTCACTTCTAAGGTTCTTTTCTTTTCTACATTCACTGAAATATTTTCACTTAGACAACATTATTTAAATCTTGACATGATCAAAATCTATCTGAGGTACTTGGGAAAGTAACAAATTATTCCATCAATGATATTTCTATATAAAGACAAGACCAGAAAAGAAAAAGCAAAACCTGGAACAAACTTGGCAACACATCTGCATGCACAAAAAAAGGTCAGCCTTATTTTAATACTATGATTTCTTCTATAATTTCTAAAGTATAATAGACTACTGAAAATTTGGAGTTTTCTGATGAATCTAAGCATTGCAGGTGCACTGGAAGAATACAAAGAGAGGGTTTGGTAGCACGCTGATGTATAATGAGAATGGCTTCCTTCCTATGTCTCACAAGACTCTGGGATTTCAATCAAGAAGAAAAATTGGATTTCTAAAAGATTTTTTGAAAGAAACTCGAAAAAAAATCTATAAAAAAATAATAAGAGTACCAGAGCCAGAATAGCAAGAGGCTGTATATTTCAGGCATTCTTCTGGGACATAAGACCAGGATCGAAGTCCTTTCTGGGAATACAGCGTGTTCTGAGATGAGCCTCTGACCTTTTCACTCAGAATAGAAATTCCATCCTGAGCACAAAAATTTTCTCTCGCGAAAAACTCCACCTACATGGTTTTTGTTTCATGATAAGTCCCGCACTCATATCACATCTGGCACAGTCCCCAGAAGTTTGTGGAACTTTTTCAGAACTTCTCCCTCTCCTCCATGAACACACAGGAGAAGAATTGCATTGAATCATGTCTGTAATTCAGAAGCTTTGTTTTGGGAGGCTGAGGAACTTTTCTTTCTTTTTAACACAACGTTGAAATGTATGGCTAAATATTAATTAATACAGGATCTCCTATCTCTATCAGTGTATTCATTAAAGCATGTGCATAAATAACATGCAGTAGGCTTTTAAAGTCCCCAGTGTTTTAAAATGAAGTAGGCATATACATGATGACTTGAACAATAAATTATTGCTCTTGCTTTCTCTCTGGTTACCAAATCCAAGATTAAGGTAGACCACAATGTCCACATTATCTCCACTAACTTGATGACTTACAAGTAAGAATTTTAGTGAAACTTTGTATCAAATTCCCTGTGTTCCCAACAGACAATATTCTCTGTAAGGGTGGATAGTACAGTTTAAAAGTTAATCAGCTATTGCTTCAGGAGTGGTAACCAAAGAATGACAAATTACCACAAAGAACAGTCTGGGCGTGATATGACACTTTTATTACCCACAACTGAAAGTAAAAAAAATATATTCTAGAACTAAAGAGCTCTGAAAATTAATCAAAGGTTTGGAGGTAAAGTCAAACATATTTCTTAGAAGAATGAAAGGAAGTTGTATCAGTAAAAAATTAAAAAGTTAGTAACTGTCATATTGAAAAAAAACCAACTACGCTATCATAACCATATGAAATTTTCTAGTCATTTAACAGTATTCTTTAAATCTTGCACAAAGAAAATATGATAAAATGTAACAAGGTTTTAATATTTTTTCACAGCTGAAACATTTTTTCTGCAGTTATTAAATTTATCCTTTATAAGAAGACAAAAGTGAAAATTTGTCTTTTATACATAAACACAGCTTCACAAACAGGAAGTCAAAGTCTATGTTCATGAAGGCCATCTGTAATTCTCTCCTATTAGTCAGAGTCAGAAAGAATTACCATTCCTCATTTTCTGTTCTAACTGACAAACCAGAAAGAATGCTCATTTAAAATGTTATTTTTAAAGAGGTCCTTACCTTTGAAGTATTTTACAGTTCCTTTTTGGCAATCTACTGAAATGGAATATTTACCTGTTATAGAGAAGATAAGCTATCATTAGTGTTATCTCAGAACGTATAGCTAAAGTAAATCACCTTCATTAGTTAGTTAAATATATATGGATTATTGCTAATTAGTTTCCCCATAGTGTATTTCTATGGTTCTTATCAAGGAAACTGCAGGATTCAGAAAATGTGATACGCTTTTAGAATTGCAAAAAAAAAAAAGAAATTATGGTCAATGTGATTTAGGTAGCTCCTAAGTGTGACCTCCCACCTATTTTTGCATTTATGGGAAAAACACCTTTATTAGTCTAAGCATATTTCAGTACTTGTTTTATGTGGCACCTACAGAATTTTCTACAATATCTGGAATTCCAGTTACTATGTCTACAGAGAGTTCAGTTATCCAGCATTTTCTTGTATCTCATTCCTCTTCTATTCATCCCTTGTCTCTTGTTTAGCACTGATGTTTTAAGTTCCAGTGGGTAAGGGCCACTTTTTATTTCTCCAACTGAACAATGTCCTACACAACAGAACTCTGACTCAGAGGTGTTATGACAATAAATACATAAACAATAAATATATTCACAACTTAGCATGTGGTAGTCTGGTATGGTGCATACAAAGAAAGACTTAAGCATTTGCTAATGATTCATATTTGCTATTTAGTGTTCTATTTTTAAAAGTTCGTTAGATTTTCTGCATTAAATGAGTTAATCTTAACTCAGGGATCAAAAAAACCCCAACTATTTCCAGAGCTCTAGCACTAAAATAAACTTATTTCTCATTCTTCTCATGACTCCAACAATTACAGAATACATCTGTCTTAGAAATCTTGCCTTAGTTCCTGTTAGGTTGTAGCATTTGGAGGTATATCCTGACAGAGGGCAAGTCTCATAAATGCAGCTTTTTGATAAGAGCACATCAAATTTACTGCCTCACTTCAGTACTTCTATTGTTTTTCATTTATTTTCATCACTGCAAAGCTACAAGACTGATAACCGAAACTTTTCTTTTGTTTTCAACAGCAAAACATGAAATAATACCCACAAGACTGCATATGTGTATGATAGCAATGTTTCACTCTGTCCTGAAAGCATAATTTTCAGGAAGAGTCTGTTGGTAGAAACTAGCCTGGTTTAATTGCTGCCACTGAGGAAGTTTTTACATACAGTGCTCCCAGAGTAGAAAAAAACTAAGTGCTTGAGAGGGGAAGTACATAAGAGAGGTGAGGAAAAAACTAATCTTATTTATAAAGATAAAGGAAGGGTAAGTTTTCCCCTCTTTCCTGTTATTCTAAACTACTTGTAAAAGCCACGATACCTTCAGAAATACACTATAAAAAAAATGAAATTGCAGTTAAATATATCTTATGTTTAAAATTTCTTTTAAAAATATGTTAGTAACATTTTAATATAGGAATTATGCTGGAGTAAAAATGTGGTAGATTTACAAAACTAGTCTCTGTCAGTACGACAGCCTTACTAATTTGAAATACTAAAAAAACATAGGAAAAATATGAAAACACTCCACATTTATTTTCACATAAAACACTGTGTTACTAATTGGAATGTCATGAAAAGGTATGTTCCAAATTCCCACTTCTGCTCAGAAACCTCAAGATCCATATTTTGGCATTACCTAAAATAGCTTCTGTTCCTTATCTTTAGAGTATTTGTGATTTATGGAATTTTTTACTGTAATAATATACTTACCAGCTACTGAATACTCTAAAATATAAGAAACTATTGAGCTGACAATGTGGACAAAAAATGAAGCAGAATGTTAGAATTTTAGTTTAGTGTAGGAGAGTAATTTTGAAAGAGACTTCCACAGCTAACCCAAGCTGATCAAGTAACAAATAGCCAACCATGCAAGTACTTCTAAATCAAGAACTATTTTGTGGCCTGCAAACTGTAAACAATAAATGTTTACAGAATCACAAAAATTTACAGGTCATGCATGGTTAACGAAGTTAAAAAATTTACTATTAAAAATAGCATGCACTTGTTTATTGATTAAAATCAGTCAGCCTTTAGCCTTACAAATTCTTCTTGAGTAAGCAATGAGCATCTGAAACGGCTTCTGAGTAGAAAATTCCTTATTTATGGGATTGCAGAATAGATAGCTACATACGTTATATTGGCTGGAAACAAATTCTGTCCAAAGAGTACATGATAAAATAATACACCATAATCTGAAGGATAATAAATAGAAAATCATGTAAGTATATGGTGAAAAGCAGCCTGGTAAATCCAAATTTTTTGGCCATTTTTGTATTAAAAAGAAAGAAAGTATTTTTAATATAAACTACCTTTTCTTTTTGCTCAATGGCAGACTAAAAATACTATTTTTTTTAAAAAACTTTTTACCCACTCTGTCTTTTATAGACTATTTGGTACACCATTGGTGTTCTTCCATTTTGAAATACTTGGATTTATTCTATAGCAAACATAAAGGATATTGTTATTGTTACTATTGTCTTATCTTTTGTCCTACTCACTGTAAGGAAACATGACTCTTAACAAACTAGGTTCTTGGTAAATAGACACATCCTGGTATTATCTAAAGTGGTTAATAGCTATAATTATGGGAGGCAAACATTCTATTCTAATATTGCTCTATTGAAAAAGATGTTCATAGAATTGAGGGCCAATGTAGATCTGACGATTGCTGAATTAAATATGTTACCATGGTAGCTACTCACTGTAAACTGTATCAGAGCAGAGAGTGGACAAAAAGACAGTTTGGAAACAAAAGATAACCAAGATCTTCTGCCTTTAGATATTTTGATGAGGTTTTGAAGTGTTATTTCAGAAGCTGTTAATCTATATCATTCTCCTCAATCATTTATTCTACACACTGTGAAATGCAAAGTCCACTAATGTATCTCAGAATGTAGATTTTCCATCATGCCTCACTAAGCATTCAGGAACTCAGGCATCTCTACAGGTGAAAGATAATCTATTTTGTTTAATGACAGTTTTTGAACTACAGCTCCATTAAATATGTAGTTTAGTGGGGATTTCTAATTGTTAGTCTTCAGAGTGTCTCACAGGGTATGTCAGGGTAGGTGACTGTGAGACAGTAGAATCTGAATGCTGTCAATGTCCTTAATTCATCATGTATTTGACTGTATGGGGTTTTAATGGTATATACCACGATTCTAATAATTTCTCAGTGATTCTTAGAGCTTGAATCATTTTGTATTAATTTTATTGCATCTTGAATTTTCCTTAACTTAGAATTTATCAGAATCACTTAAGCAAGGATGCAAAGACGAGGATACAAAGATGATTAAGGGACTTGAACATCTCTCCTACGAAGACAGACTGACAGAACTGGAGCTGTTTAGTCTTGAGAAGAGAAGGCTAAGAAGGGATCTAATCAATGTGTATCAACATCTAGGGGGTGGGTGTCAAGAGCAAGGGACCCGTCTCTCTTTCGTGGTGCCCAGTGATACAAGGAATAATGGATACAAGCTAGAACATAGGAAGTTCCACCTCCACATGAGGAGAAACTTCTTTCCTGTGAGGGTGACAGAGCACTGGCACAGGCTGCCCAGAGAGTTTGTGGAGTATCCTTCTCTGGAGATTTTCAAAACCTGCCTGGACATGTTCCTGTGTGGCTGCCCTAGGGGATCCTGCTCTGGCAGGGGGCTGGACTAGATGATCTCTAGAGGTCCCTTCCAACACCTGACATTCTGTGATTCTAAGGGGCACCATATCTTAATCTCCATGCCAATGCTGAATCTCTATCACATTATTCTTGCATTTAATTTTACTCATAATCAACATTAGAAAAACATAACCATTATCTTCAATTTTATTCTCAGTTTATCAAATAAACCTTTATATTTTTAATTAAAGTAATTCTAGTTCTTTTATACTTCTGATGAGGTTAAGTAGGCAAATCTGTCTAAGTAACTCAGTCAGAACTAACCAGAGTCAACCTGTTTCAGTAGCTGCCAACAGAAAGATTGTTGTGACAGATCAGATGCTAACCAATAAACAGAAAAGTCTGAATATTTATTTAATTTCAGCTATTATTTTAATTTTTTCTCTTTTTACATAAGCTTTCTGATTTTTCTGTCTTAAATTTTCTAAGTTACAAATGAAAAAATCCTGTATTCCATAAGATATTATTCTAAACATGACTATATCTAGAACGTATTTTAGAAATGAAAACCATAATTAATAGTGACAGATCATATCATAACATTAATATTTGCAGGCAACAGTTTTAGGTTCTGCAGAAGATTGTTCACATTCAAATTTTAACAAGATACTGATTTTTTGCATAGAAAAAAATCTAAATATTTATCACCTGGAATGACTTTACTATCTCTCTAAAGTAAAAAGTGGCAAATAAATACAATGGCAGTTGCAAAAAGAATTTTACAGTCATGAAATAATAGTTGTAAAAATATATCTATCTCTCTCTCTCAATATCATGTTCCCAAATTAAAAATAGAATGCATATGCCTCAATCAGAAAGAAAGAAGAGGAATCTATTTTTTTACTCTCCAGAACTATTGCCTACCAGTAGATCCCATTGTTCTGCTCTTACACAGTCTTACAACAGCAGCCAGTATACCTGAAATATTATTTTTATTCTTGGGCTACCTCGGTTTAAAAGACTTCTTTTAAACCTGAATTTTTTTCTTGTTTCTTTTTTTTTGTTTGTTTTTGTAAATGCATTTTCTAAAATAAAATGAGCAGAGGAGAAAAGCTTTACAGATCTTTTTTTAACTTCCTAAATAATCCGTCTCATCCAAACTCCTTGAAACTAAAGACACATAACTCTCTCAAACCCTCAATAGTTCTATGCTAATTCACTTTGTATATACTGAAACTGCAAACAAAATGCTACTCATGCCTCTGCCTGCCCCATTAGAGCTAGTGCGTGTACGTGTGAGTGTACACACACATGCAGAGTGACACATTGTGGCACAGGAAGGAAACAAGCAGAGAAAACTGACCTTAAAATCCATGGTTTAAACAATAGGGTACAAGCCATTTAAGAATTACAAACGTTAAATAATGGACAAAAATTTAAAACAAACGCAGTCATAAGACATTTAAAGAAATTAGGATCTTGACAACCAGCCACTTTTTATTTTTGAGAAGATTAGAAATAAAATTGATAATAATAGTACAAGCACCATAATTTGGATTTACATAACGCCTTTGATAATGTCTCAAATGATAGTCTTCATCTTAAACTGAAAGCAGGAAAGATTCAGGTTAAACATCGGAACAGATAAAGAACTGATTAAAGTAAAGTGATTAGAAAGTAAAGTGTTGAAAAGGGTCACAAGGGAGTCAGTTCTCAGATCTTTATTGCTTCTAATCTACATAAATTACCAAAACAGAGAAACTAGCTGTAGAATTGCCAAATGCACTGATGACTTACAACTGAAATGAAGTAGTAAGTGGAAAGCAAAAGAATTAAATGCTAAGTTCCCCTGGAAAATGGTATACATATCAAATAAAAAACAAAACTTAAGAATTATAAATACAACATATAAAGCATTCCCTGTTTTTCTTGCAAAAGTACAAGAAGTCTACTTGTAAATACTGTCATACAAACATCAAGGAACCTTTCTGAACCTGTCTAGATTATTGAAAAACTAAGAGAATGTAAAGCAATTTCTGTATAATGCAGCTCTAGGAAAAAACCAACAGTTAGCAGTTCAGAGAAAACCTAACATAGCACTTGCAGTTGCATCATTACTGTACAATGACTAATATTTGATGCCTTTCAAAACACAGAAAACAAAAAAAAAAGCCACTGCTCCTTACACTAATACTATCAAAAGATTGCAAGAAAACTGAAAAGATTTCCACTGAAGTTTTTCTTCCATTTTCCCTATCATCTAATTTTTCATCTCGAGTAAAACATAAACGTGATCTAACTCAAAAGGAAACAAGAAAAAGAAATATTATTCAATACGATGAAAAATAACCCTTCTGGACATTATGCTGTTTTTTATGTTTTGGTTTTTTTGTTTAGTTGTTGTTTGTTTGTTTGTTTTTAATTTACACTCAGTAACGCAGTGTATATATATGCTGAGGATCACACAGGAGAACATCTATCTATACCTTCCTTATTGATAGCATAAATATTATAACACAGTGCTAAACATTATAACCTAGTCAAAAAGCACGGAAAACTTAAGTGGTTAGAAAATACATGTTAGAGATGAGGAATCCATGTTTCTCTCTAAAGGTCATATTATTTGACCTAAGTTTGTGTAGAGAGTTGTCAGAAAATAAAAACAAAACAAACAAGTGCATGTAACACAAATGGCAAGATACAAAAAGAAAAAAAGTAAAGAGGAAGAATTTCTTCAAGCTTTTACTTATGTGTAACACAGTTTTATAATTATATGTACATATTGTCCTCAAAACAGCTCCATAAGGACAATGGAAGCATAAAGGTTTACAGTGTTGATGAAATCACAGTCCTGTGTCCATCTGAATGTTAGCTGAAGTGAAAATTTTATATTCAGCACTTGCAAAGTATTTTCATATTTTACACATAAATTATGATTAAGGGATGTTTGTGTCAGCGTGTACAGCTAATAGTAGGGGGAAATAAATCTGTGGATCAGGATAAATTAAGAGGAAGAGAAGGAAATTAACATTGATTCTATTTTGTTGTCACACATACAGTTTTTTAATATTTGGTTAATGAATTCAATATATGTCTCAGTGCTTACCATTTTAGAAATACCTGTAGTTTGACAGACAGCTTGCTATCAAATAGAGAAGGTTTCTCTATTTAACATTCCATTGCTACTACTTGCTTTGGTTTTTAAAGGTCATTAATGTTATTGATTGCATTAATTTGAAAGCTGCTGGAATAACACAGAAAATTAATGTAAATGAACAGCTGCATAAGTTGACAACACACAAAATTGCTGTGGTCTTCAGAGATGACTCCTCCTGGGTGTTTTACCCGTTGATCAGTTCAGCATAGCAGGAGCAAAAGAGCCCAAATGAAAACTGTCAATTAGTTTTTTATGTTCTAGTAAATAGAAAAAGGTTGATCATCTTTCCTTCATTTTTATCAGCGACATCCAGCAACCAGATAGCTTCCTGGAGAAGACTAGAGACTGCTTAGATTACAACAGCAAGTCTTTTTTTTTTTCTTTTTGTACTTATGCTAAGTATAAGAAACAAACAGTGTGGTCTGATAAAGAATGGCATAACAAATTTTATGAATCTTGTCTAGCATTTTTTACATTTTAAGACATTAAACATTCAAGAATTCTCTCTTCATTTTGAATATAGCTCCATGATAAAAATTCAGCTACAGACATAGCTCTTCCCAGAAAAAAAACAGATGATCTTGTACGACCATCAAACCCAAGATGATCTTCTAAGATCATTTAGGGATATTCCTGGTCTTCAGGACAGAAGCAGAGAACTGATCTAAAGAACCAAAGTTATATGTCACACTAACTACCTATGTGAACAAAGCTTCTAGGGAAAGAACTTTATAATGGAATTGTAAGTCACAAGCCGGGGCATTTCCCTTTACAAATATCTTCGGTTGATTGGAAGACCCTAGCCTGAGTACGACTTAAACTCATATGACTTCTTAGTTGTATCAGGCTTAGGACATGGATTTATGAATGTTAAAATCTACTACTGTGAAGCGCCATACATTTTAAGAAAATAATATAGCACTGTATTACAGAATTGCTGCACATAATGGTGAGGGTGAGTATTATCCCATGGCAGAGGGGACAATCTGTGAACATACTACTGTAATTTGTGTGAGTTAGACCAGCGAGTCCAGACTGACATCTACCCTGAACACAACTTCATCAGAAATATCCCATCAGTGTCTATTTTGCAATTAAAGTCATGCATTTGTTCTTTGTTTCACCCTTCTTGGGTGTTTTTTATCTTCTAATTAATTTTTGGAAGTGAATATGATCATTTACTAATGAAGACGGGTTGGTTGGCTTTTATAGACAAAGACTATCACATTGCTTCTGAGATTTTATAGCTAACAGGAGACAAAGGCCTTTCCTAAAAGTAAAATATAGAATCTTCTTTCATCATTTTGTATCTGTTCATAAACCAGGATTATGTTATTCTTAATGCATTCTAATTATTATGATGATACAATTACTTCCTGAAAAACACAGCTTCATTATTCCACATCCTTATCAATGTCAACATGGTAAGAACCACAAGTTACTTGAGTAAGTATGCTGACACAAAAAAATGTAAGTGAATCTCCTGAAGATGGCATAGCAAGTATTTGTATTTGTCACTAATCATTGTTCTTGTATTTTTGAAAATAATATAAAATCACTCACTTGTGATAGATGAAATATTAACTATTATTTAGCTGTACAAGAGCACTATTAGTAACATATTGGTCCTTGGTTTCTCAGCTGTAAATTGTGATGAAGTACCAACATTTAAAACTTGATATTCAATTGAAGAACCCTATTCAAATACAAGAGTGCTAGAAATATCTTTGTCAGCAGCTGTGCACACCCTGTGTATGAAGGATGACAATAAGAATATTAACATCCCACAGAACATAAACTATACTGTGAATTTAGCTATATCAAAACGCAATAAACTTCAAGGGGTTGAAAAAAAGCAACAAAAGTCTTGGAAACCTTCTAGAAGCCAATCCCGTCAAACAAAATCCACAAAAATGCATGCCTGGCAACTATATGCAGAGTGGGTGATAATCAAAACTAAACAGATCGTAAATGGGACTAATATGAATTTTATTTGTTTTAAAAGAATGATGTGAGATGGGAATTAGAAGAGAGACATGACAAAGCCACATCAAAAAACTTAAGTTGCTATTTCAGCACTGCAAATAAAGAAAAGCCTCTTGTTCCATTGCAAGGAGACATCCAAAGCACAGGACAGCTGAATAAACTAAATTTTTCTAAGGTCTTTCTTCAATATACAAATTCTTGGCTAGAATCTTAAGACCAGAGCTTAAGAATTATAAACTTTATTGTGATTCATTACTGTTGCCTTTCAAGTCGACAAATGTAAAAGGAATATATAAATTCTTTGCCATCATGAGGAAAATATTTACGTCTGCTGATTCTGAATGCCAAACTGAGAAATATCACTATTTCTCTCATGAAATTTGCCATTCTATCTGTTTAGCTGAAATTAGTATATAAAGAGAAAGTATTTATAGAAGCATTGAGTATCTGTGCTCATCACCCTCTCTGTATATTGAACTGTACAATTTTAAATCTGAAATTCTTTCGAGATTACTTAAACCTAAAAACAACCCACAGTTCTTCTTCATCTTCCTCAAACTATCCCTTAGGTACTGCAATTGAATAGCCCTGTGAGAATCATCATAGAAAAAAAAGTATCAATTATTATCCATGTATTGAAATGGATGACATTCTCCCAATGTTAAGCAATTTGAAGGATTGAGTCTTAAATTTACTCTGAGAAAATCAAAACTTTAAGACATGAAAACACTTAAGAGAGTTTAAGAGCAGTTTATTTCAAGACACTCTTGGCAATCTGTTATGGATCTGTTTAAAACCATTTCTTTTGAGACGTTTACATTAAAATAAAATTCAATGGAAAAAAAACCAACCAAACAAAAAATAATGACAATAAAGTATGACCAGGATAATAAAATAGACATAAAAAAGTAAGTGAAGTGACACGCACATTGAAATTACAAATCAAACCAAACTCCTTTAAATTTGAAACAGTCATTGTTACTGTTCAGAGCTAGTAACAAGGCTGATTTTGTTATTTGTTCAGAGGCTCTCTCATCAAGCCTCTCAATTTCATTGTCTAAATTGATAGCTTTCTGAACTTTACTCTGAATTTGTTAAGTTGCAGAGCTCACTGCCTCAGGAGGCGAATTTCTATTGCCCCAATTAAGAAAGCATTTCAAACATTTTTCAGCAAGAGAAAATCTCAGTATAAACATTTGCCTAAAGTTAAAAAATTGCTTAAACATTACCCTGAACAGGGATGTATATTTAATTTCTTCACAAACTAAGAATAACTCTAATGTGAATCCTGTGCAAATAAAAATGCTCCAGCACATATTCTTTGGTGAGCCACAGCACCAACAACATTTGATTTTCTGTGTCTAGACAAGAGGTGTTCTGTGAGCCACAAGTGTTGGCCATTCTTAACTGGCTCAATCTGCTGATAGACATGAGAAGTGTCTCAGATCACAGAACACTCTCCATCAGTATTACAGAGAATAAATTAGTAAAATTCCCCTTTTTAACCTAATTTTTCAATTTTTACCAATTCTCATGAATCTTTGAAGAACCTAGTATTTTTCAGACCTCTGCTTCTGCGTTACATTTGCAGAAATTAGCTACTAGCTTTGAAAGCAATTTAGGAAACTATGTTAGAAAATAATCTGATAATAACTAGTTGTAAAACATTATTTTGGTAAACAGCATTATATTGTTCCTTCTAGGCTTAGAAAAATGAGACAAAATTCTTGCAATATAGAGTATAGCAAATTTACAAAACCGATAAAAGTCTTACTTTTGGCACAGCAAATAAATTAACTGAACACTAGTAGCTATGGAAACTGAAACAAGGCGTAATTTCTCACAAAAAAAAAGAAAAAAATAAACTAAATTTACATTGCCAGCTTAAGTATACCAGTTAAAGGATATCAACATATAACTCAGGAATGGTTCAGAACCTTATCCACAAGCATTAGGTATTCTGGTTTTATTCCAGTAAAATTTGCATCCCTTGCAAACTAAAACTAATTATAAATTGGCTGATACACCAATGCTATTAGGCTGTGTTAACATTTTGAATTTGTTTGCCCACCTTAACTTCTTTAATGCAAGTCCAGCGACTTTGAAAGAAAGAAATTTTGTCAACACTACATTTGTAAGCTCTTTTGTAATAAAGGCCATTCTATGCACATTAATAATACTGACAAGAACAGATGGCAATTATCACTTTTAACTATATTTTTCTGTTGGTATTAATTACTTAGGTTTAATCTCTGTTGCTATGTCCACTGGGCACTGAGGTAAGATGCTAAAAATCTGCCGAAATACTTTTATCTAATTCACGGCAACAGAATTCTTATTAAAACTGAAACATTACTGTTATTTTAATGAACTCATTAGGGATGCATCCAAATTCATCACTATTGATAGATACTTTTAATGCTTTTCTAATGCAAAAGTGATTTATATAGTGAGCATCATTATACGTTATCTGCTGTACTTAAAAAACAGAAATACCCTTAAAGTTAACTAAAATATCTGTCATACAAATCACCAGAAAATTCTCTGCAGCTTTCAAAGTGTGCTCAAAAAACTTTGCTATTTAAAAACTTAAATCTTTAGATCTAATTCCTATTCACTTACTGTCAAGGAGTAGTAGAACTTCTTGTATGATCTCTGACACAATGCTTATGCCCAAGTTAGGCAGTTAGGTGATTCTCTTCTGCAGTCACATTATCAAATGAAGAATAAAATTCCTAAACAATGTGGTCTGTAATAGCCAACACTCTTAGAAGGGAGCTGCTTAACCTTTGTCAAAAGATAATGTCCAAAGCAACCTTAAACAGAAACTCTTCAGGGCTTCTCGACAGGGCAAGGCTCCTTTCAGTTAAGCTACATTGCCACAAGCTGCATAGTTTTCAAGCATTCAATCAATGATCTGAAAACACGTTAACGATATTGTAGACTTCAGAGATATCTATCCTTAAACCTGACTAGCATAGCTTTAGCAGTGTGGAAGAAGACTCTACTTGGATCTTCCTAAAGACAGTGGAAAAGATACGATGCTGACACAATTTCACCTGAGGCTGAACAAAAAGTGGCCGCGGAAGCATTGGACAAATCAGTTCTGCTGGACCAGCAGGTTAAAAACAACGGCAGGACAAATACCTCAGGATATTCTAGTCACAATCAGGAAGATGTTATTTGATACTCCAGTAAAAAAGCTGGTTCACCTGCATTGTAACTGCATTTTTAATAGTGGAGGCTGGAGTATAGCCCAAACACATATGAAACTTGCTGAAATGCCAGCTATTTGAAAAAATCAGGAAGAAGAAACTGAGTTCAAACTTTTGCATGAAAGTTCTCTTTGATTGTTCCAAGCATCAGTTTCTGTGGATTTTAAATCATAGAATCATAGAATGGTTTGGGTTGGAAGGGACCTCAAAGATCATCTATTTCAAACCCCCCTGCCATGGCAGGGACATCTCACACTAGACCAGGTTGCTCAAAGTCCCATCCAGCCTGGCCTTGAACACAACCTCCCTGGGCAACCTGTTCCAGCGCCTCACCACCCTCAGGGTAAAGAACTTCTTCCTTATATCTAGTCTAAACCTATGCTCTTCCAGCTTCCACCCACTACCTCTTGTCCTATCACTACAGGCCTGTGCAACAAGTCCCTCCCCAGCCTTCTCGTAGGGCCCCTTCATGTACTGTAAGGTCGCTATAAGGTCTCCCCAGAGCTTTCTCTTTTCCAGGCTGAACAAACCTAACTCTCCCAGCCTGTCCTCATAGGAGAGGAGTTCCAGCCCCCTGACCATCTTGGTAGCCCTCTGGGCTTGCTCTAGCAGCTCCGCGTCTTTCTTGTGTTGGGGGTTGTTTTGGAACTATGTCCTTTTGTTCCCTTATATAGAAACTTTCTAACTTCGATGCATCCCTCCTTGTGTCAGAGAAGAATTAACAAAGCACAGTTGTAATCTTGTGGCTGGCAATGGACTTGGAAGTGGACTCAGGATTCCAGTGGCTTTGGTGAAAGTTTAATAACTTGATGAAACACTCATTGGAACAGTTAGTTACATACCTATTTACCAAAATATGTTTTCTGCTTTACAAAGGATACACTTCAGCAATGTGTTCACTCTATCTCATTCTTTAATAATTCACTTATAGACAGATGTTCCTAATCTAGGAAATATTTTTAATCTTACCTTGGTGATGGTATAGCAATTTTGCACTAGATTTTTCTAGTAGGCTAATTTTGGTGTTAGTTTATTAATGAAACTGAGTGGGTAAAAATTTTTTTTTTTAAGACTTGATGAAAACTTATGATAATTATGAATAACAGGAAGATTAACAATTTACCTAACAGACAAAAGGGGTTAACAGGAAGATTAACAATTTACCTAACAGACAAAAGGGGTTTAGGTAAAAATTGTTTAAACAACTTTGTTTCAATAATATGATACTATTACTGTGGTGCGTTAACCCTAGCTGGATACCAGGTATCCACCTAAGCCGCTCTATCACTCACCCTGCTCAGCTGGATAGGGGAGAGAAAATATAACTAAAAGCCTGTGGGTTGAGATCGGGACAGGGAGAGATCATTCACCAATTATCATCATCGGCAAAACAGACTCAACTTGGGGTAATTACTTTATTACCCACCAGGTCAGAGTAAGATAATGAGAAATAAACCTAAATCTTAAAAACACCTTCCCCCCATCCCTTCCTTCTTCTCAGGATTAACTTTACTTCTGATTTTTTCTACCTTGTCCTCCCAGCAGTGCAGAGCGATGGGAATTGGAGTTGTGGTCAGTTCATCACATGTTGTTTCTGCCACTCCTTCCTCCTCAAAGGGAGGACTCCTCACACTCTTCTGCTGCTCCAGAATAGGGTCCCTCTCATGGGAGACGGTCCTCCACAAATTTCTCCAGCATGAGTCCTTCCCATGGGCTACAGTTCTTCACTATCTGCTCCTGCATAGGTCCTCTCCAGAGGGTGCAGTCCTTCAGGAGCAGACTGCTCCAGCATAAGTCCCCAGTGGGTTCACACATTCTGCCAGAAAACCTGCTGTGGCATGGGCTCCTCTCCCCATGGGCCCACAGTTCCTGGCAGGAGCCCACTCTAGCGTGGGCTTCCTGGGAGACACAGCCTCCTTTGGGCATCCACCTGCACCAATGTGGGGTCCTCCATGGGCTGCAGATGAATAGCTGCTCCACTGTGGGATTCCGTGGGCTGCAGAGGGACAGTCTGTCTCACTGTGGTCTTCTCCACAGGGGAATCACTGCTCCAGTGCCTGGAGCACCTCCTCCTCCTCCTTCTCCACTGATGTTGGTGTGTGCAGAGTTGTTTCTCTTACATATTCTCACTCCTCTCTCCAGCTGAAGTTGCCACTGTGCAGTGCTTTCTCTCTTTTCTTAAATTGGTTATCTCCAAGGTGCTACTACCTCAGCCTTGGCCAGAGACAGGTCCATCTTAGAGCAGTCCGGCATTGGCTTTATTGAATGGAGGGGAATCTTCTTGCCTCTTTCTCACAGAAGCCACCCCTGTAGCCTCCCAATACCAAAATTTTGCCATGCAAACCAAATACAATTATAGCTCACAATGTACCAGAACAGGGAGAATGCTCTGTGCCTTCTAACAAATAAAACTAAAGCATACAAACTAAAACTTTATGATCCTTAAAATTATTTCTGTCTTACAAGAAGGGATGTTTCTTTAAGCACAGGAACTCATTATTATTCAGTGAGGATTCACCACAGTTGATACTGTTTATCATAAATGTTTCAGAAACAACTTTAATAACTTAAATAAGCATCTTGGCAATATATCAGCAAGCGCTAACTGGAGTCTCCAAATTTAAAGTAAATCTAAAGAAAAAATATCCTTGCTAAAAATATATTATGCTTATTCCCTCCCTATTGCTCATATTGGGACTAGAAAGATGATCCAGTTCAACCACTGTGGATGATCTGTCTAAACAGAAAATTAATCTTTTGAAAGGTGGAGCACGTCTGTGCTCAGGAATTACAGGTATCAACTAACAGGACACCCAAGAAATCAAATGAGTGAGAATAAATTATTCACTTCAAGTGGTAACAGGTGAAAAAATATTATGGATTGAAGTCTAAAATGCATTATCTGAGCTTCTGCTCAGAGTATTTTTTGTTTCATTATTTGATATGGAGAATTTGTAAAAATTATTTCCATGGCATCAGTGAAATTAATACTTTTCACTTTCGGGATTCACTAGCTGCATCCAAAGCCCAGAACACTACTTATGGGCTTCAAGAATCTGATAGTTATCAGCACTATGGTTTTCATCAGTATCGTATATAAGAGTTTCCTTCCTATTCAAACCAGGGCAGTAGTACCAGGAATTATGGGTTGAAACATGCTTAGGTCAAGGAGAATTCCTGAGGCTCACAGAGTTTGTAAAGCAAAGCCTACTGAGCTGGGAAGCTGGGAAGACTATTGGGAAATACCATCATGATTTCAAGATCTCTTCACTTCTCTCCAATTACATTTGAGCAAAGGCCTGAATACATCAGCTTCACTAACAGTAAAAATGTTTTAGGTTGGGATTAGCTTACTAGATACTAACTTTTCTTGCAAGATTTTAAGAACAGAAATTTCCAGTCATGTCTTGATATGGATACTTGAGGTTTGGTTTCTGACCATTTAAAAATTGCATACATCATACTGTACACTTTTTATTCTCATTAAGTAGTAGAATATTGATTTTCACCATTTGCAAGGCTGCATGAACTAGTTCTTCAACAAAAAAATAGCCCAAAACTAAATGTTATTTTTTTACAGCATTTGTCAATGAGATCTTCCTTCTTAAAACAAAATTTGAAATTCTTCATGCAAAAGGACTATCATTACAAAGTATTGACTATCATTACAAAGTATTAACTATCATTACAAAGTATTACAACCTAAGCAACTGTTCAGCATCTAGACACTTACCACATACTTGTTTTTAATACTGTTCTTGACCTTGGACATAAATCAGAAAATCTTCTTCCATTTCTTTCTTAATTAGTTTATACTAAAGCTGAGTTCAGTAAATGATTCTTCAGGCTGTGTTTTGAGACAAGATAACAGAGACAGGTTCTTCGCCATGGCTGTGAGACCTTTGCTCTGCTTGCTGAGTTATTACTGAATGGCTGGCTTCCACCTAGTTAAATTGGTTCTCTTCAAATTGTTGTATAGGATTCCAAATAAATATGAGAGGTTTGAACTAGCTGGTAAAATAGCTTTGAAATATCTTATAATGCTCTCAATCTTAAGTAGACAATCTAGTATCCTTAAAATTTTGAGCTACTTATATAAATTCATTCAAGGCTCTTGGATACAAGGCTCTCCTGGATACAGGAGATTTAAGATGCAGTACAGTATACTAATCTATCAAGAAATATTCTTGCACCATGCAATTCTCCACTAGAAAGATTCTGTATGATAGTACAAATCATCTTTAATATGGTTCTCAAAATACAGCTAGAGTACAAAGCTAATTATTCTCACCCTATTAACACTTTGATTAGTTTGAGTCAAT
>NW_009706267.1:43491-96267 GCF_000703405.1 Apaloderma vittatum | reverse complement strand
ACTCTTTCTTATGGCTTCACATAATCTTCATAGTGTTCTCTGACATTGTTTTAATGTCTATAGAAGGCAAAGTAGACTAAGTGGAAAAGCATTTAACCTCTATTTCATATCTGTTTCACATCAGTCACTACATGTTAAAATAAAAGGGTGATAGCCAGAGCAGCACAGACTATTCAGTAAATGTTATGTAGATACTTATTAATTCATTTGCTCATCTTGCAAGATCCTCTCTTAAAAAGAAATAAAAAAGTGAAAATGAACATGGAGAAATAAAACTGTAATATCACATTATCCTGACTCAAAATCCAAGAAAATATTGAAGTCAGATATTGTGACTTTTTGAGAAATTGAAAGAATTTTAACATTTTCCAGCTAACAGATATGCTCTCCATATTGGGAGCCATTTGCTTTCAGCTTATGCTGGAACTGAAACGAAAACATGGCCTATTACACTGAAAGAAATTTACTGATATCAGAGCACTATGCAGCAACATATTTAAGAGAGAGTAAAAAGGCAGTATGGGAGTCTATACTGTATTTAGGATAGAATGGATATTTAGAAGTGATTGTTTTGAGTGTGTCAGCCAGAAGCAACAAGACCATCACAAACACCTTGCAGTTCATTGAAGTTGGAAATTAAATGCCTATTATTTTATGGAACGAAGCTTGCATAAATAGCTGGAAATGCAATGAGAAAGTTGGGACTGTGATTTTAGTTCAAAAGAGTGATTCCTGAAACCTGCCATTTTGATTAAGAGAATATTACACCATGCAGAAGACAGAGAAATAAGGACCAGTGTGCTGGTCAGAAGAGGTGAGCAATTGCCTTTGCATCACATAGTTTTTTTACCTTCCTTCCTTCCTCTCTCTCTCTCCTCCTTCTTTCTTTCTTTCTTTCTTTCTTTCTTTCTTTCTTTCTTTCTTTCTTTCTTTCCTTCTTTCTTTCTTTCTTTTTCTTTCTTTCTTTCCTTCCTTCCTTCTTTCCTTTTTTCTTTCTTTCCTTCTTTCCTTCTTTCTTTCCTTCTTCTCTTTCTTTCTTTCCTTCTTTCTTTCTTCCTTTCCCTTCACTTATTAAACTGTATTTTTCTTGACCCTGAAGGTGTTCTCACTTTTGCCCTTCTGATCTCTCCCCCAAACTGCTAAAGTGAGTGAGCAGCTGGTGGGTGCTTAGTTGCAGGCCAGGGTCAACGCATCAAACCTCACAATAGTGAATAGCAGGTAGATGATACAAACAATGATGGTCTCATTCGCAAGTAATAAAAAGATAACAAGAGTAGTCTATCATTCCAAGAATCGCATTCATAATCATAATCTCATTGCTATTAAACCACTGTTTCCCACTCTGCAGTTATTCTATACTTAAGTCTTAAATCACTTTATGAAATGGGAAAATATCTATGGATACTCTGGGGTGTAAATTTTTTTGTGTATCTTCAAATATCATAAAATGTACATAAAAATAGGCAATCTTGCACCTGAGGTTTTTCAGCATTAAGTAGATGATCCAGAATTACAGCTTCTACCATTTGTATCTCTGTCTCGTGGTAATATAGACACATTCCCAATCTCATTGTGTTGATCTGGTTGAATTAGTGGAATCAGGTGGTGACTGATAAATAATGTTTAGAAAGAATAAGCCTGACAAGATATATTAGTTCTATTAACTGCATGAAAAATGAAGTTTGTATTCTCTTCCAGGCATGAGGTTTTCTAAAAAGCTTAAAGCTAGCAGGTACTTTTTTCAGATGCAGACCTTTTGAAATGTAATCTATGGGAAATACAGCCTCTAACTTCAGGGATGGGACCAGTAGTTATGGTTTCCACAGTGCCAGTTCCTCTCTGGCTCTATGCATTATTGTTCCCTTCCTTTACAGCTGCAGTACAGCCCCAGATGACTGTAGAAAGACACCGCTAGGGAAGCACTGCCCACAGAAACCCAGAGACACATCTAATCCCTAGGGATCTCCTCTGTGAGTTTCTTTTCAGCCTCACTAGCTAACTGGAGTAAGGAAAGTTTGGAAGAGAAACCAGCGCAAAGCACAGGTAGATGATAAGCTTTATAATGCACATAGGGAAGGTAGTGAGGTAAGAGTTGAAGATGTATGATCAGAGCTGCTGCTCTTACACCTGTGTGTTAGGGTCAGAAAAAACTAGTGACACAGCAACAGATGTCTTAAGTGGAACCAATTTCTTCCATGATTAGTTTCTCTGTTCTTATTGTGTGACTTGAAAACTGTGTTACTCGTTCTTATTGTGTTACATAGAAAAAAGGTGTAAAAAACTATGTATGTAATCTCAGCATCTTAGAAATTAATCTCATTCTTAAAGGCTTGATTAATTACTATGAAAAATCTCATTATTTGTTAGGGGTTCACACAACACATGGAGTGTAACATTGCAGTTCCACACAGCAGAATGATCTTCCCCTAACTTCATTTTTCGTGAACATTATATGAAATATGCCAAATTTACGCCCCTGTGGCAGAACATTATGGAGACCTGATATATTTCTGAATGACAGAAATATTATTAGAAATATTAATGTAAAGTTAGACTAGTGTTAAATCTTGAACTTAAATCTTCTGTATTGCAGCTGAATGATTCTAACCTAAATTAAAAATTGGCACTCATAAAAAAAAGCTGTTGAAACAGGAAAAGGTTTAATGTGCTGTATGAAATATGGAAAAAAGATCCAGTGAAAGTGTTGAAATAAACTATCAAGTTCTGGCACTGAGAAAGCTGGCTAAAGAAATGCCTAAATATTTTATTTCAAAGACATATACTGAAAAGCAAAGGGTTTCTAAATAAGGAGCAGGTCTGGAGAAGTTATTTTTTAAGTTAATACTATCCTACAGAAGACTGGAGTAATTAGAATCATAGAATGGCCTAGGCTGGAAGGGACCTTAGAGATCATCTAGTCCAACCACCCTGTTTTGGGCAGGGACGCCACCTCTTGACTAGACCTGGCAACACATGGGGACCGAGTGGGAATCGAACCCACGACCTTGGTGTTGGTCCTTGTTGCCAGCACCGCGCTCAAACCACTGAGCTAACCAGCCCCCTCCTGTAATGTAATTTCATTCATCATTTGCTGATACAACATATCCTTAGGAGTTTAAGATAAATAGAGTAACTTATTATAATATATGATTTACTAAGGTAAATATGGTATTCCTTGTTATTTATTACGTGTTGCTGTAGGATTGTTTTCTGTCCTTTGTACATATAATTGCAACACTGTCTTCCAGTAAGCCAGTGAATCCAGAATGCTGTACTTTCTTATGGGTAGCATTCTGGGGTAATAATTACAATAATAAAAGGAAAAATATTTACTCAGGAAAAATATTTACTCAGGAAAATAAATTACGGAACTGCTACATATGTTTAAGAGATCATGATACAACTCAGGTTGTTATAATTATGTTAAAAATATTCATATTTTTTTCTTTACAAATATGAATATTAGTTATTTAAAGAATTAATAACCTGTATTTAAAAATTACCTTCAGTGTGTCTGGCCTAACATCACCATTTGAGTATAAAAATTAGTATGAGTGACGGAGGTTTGAGGTGCTTTCTCCATTTTTTATGAATTTTACTACCCACCCTTTTTTTTAAGATGCAGTTATACAGTACAGATCAGCTGTACAGAGTGGACTACTAGACAAAATGCATCATTTGCATTCACACATTCCACAAATCCCTGCCCATACAGATGACATACAGATGCATTACACAGCAACACAGCACGAAGTTTCCCTTGCCTGAATTCCCTTATTCAAAATCCTTTACATAAACAATTTTAAAAACCGATAAATCCAATCAGAGGAGATATCGTGTCAATTGAACCAAGATATTTTTCCTCCTAAGTTTCAGTTTCGTATGACTAAATAGTATTTCTGTGGTAAGTAATTTAGAAAATCAAGAGTATACAACAGATTGAGAACTGAACTAATTTACAGGTGGAGCTCTCCTGAACTAAACTGAAGGATTATTGAAGTACATTTATGTTGTATGTTAATTACACGTCTGTTATCGAACTATTTTTTCACAGTACAATTCACTTTCATATAGCTTATTACTGAAACATGATTTTCAGAATACCGCAAAACTAAAGTCCTAGAAGATGTTAGTGCAAAAAGAAGTCAAGCATTATGTATATTACACACAAGTAGCATGCCAAAAGCAAGGAAAAGTAAAAAGCTCATAAAAAATAGTAAAAAAATTCTATGACTTCTTTTTCTTCAGCATAGGGAAAACAAAACATAGTTTGTAAATGTCAGTCTGTTATTTTTTGTACTATATCAGCCTGTTTTGTTAAATTTTCAATTTTGTTCTGAATTAATGCTGCCCTATATATCTTTCCATATTTGTTTCATAATACATGAAGTAACTTTTATATTTTTTCATCAAAACCCTGTTGTACTCATTGTGGTAAATATAAACACAAACAACCCTAATTCTTCTCTAACAAAGGTTTATTAAAATATTACATTTTTGGAATCATATTTGGGGATTTTAAACTTAGTTTTCTGTTGACTGTGGACAATCCCAAGCACATGAAAAGAAAATGTGATTTTCACCAAGTAATACTGATGGATTACATAATGTAATGCGATTCGTTCACTATAGATATTACACTGATAATAAAATGTATTTTCAAGCTTCTCATGTGTACAAAATTTTGCACAGTCACAGAAAGGAATCAGATGTGCGTCTCAGTCTTTTTAGCTTTTGGCTACAGTTAGACATTAAAAACTGCAGCAAGCAACAGTAACATGACATTTTTCTTCCTCTTTCTAGTCCTAGTTTATGCAATGACAATTTTTCTTGGCACTTTCTTCTAATGACCATGGAGGAGTGGGGAAAAATGGATACTGCATAAAAGAAATGCCACATAGAATGTGTTTTAGATGCATCTGTGCTTCTTATTCAGTTAAATCTGAAATCATGTCATAGAATCATACAATCATAGAATGGCCTAGGCTGGAAGGGACCTTAGAGATCATTTAATCCAACCTCCCTGTCATGGGCAGGGACACCCCTCAACTAGATCAGGCAACACATACGGACTGAACAGGGATATCTATGACCTTAACACAGGTACCTGTTATCAAGACAGTTACCAGAATGATTAGAATCAGTGCTGCCTTCAAAGCATTTGCCATTCAAAAAAATACGAATTAAAAAGAAAAATAAAAATTAAAAAGGTTAGAAATTATTTCGACTGTGGTGAAATTAATGGAAATAATCACAAATTATGAGCATAAAAAATCCCATTTATTACTACTATTTCCTTTAAATTAGCTTAAATCATCTTACATGTGCAAGTTTTTTTTAAAATAAACCACCTTACATGGCTTAGTTCACATATTCAAGTAAAACACACACACTAATTTGGGAATATGCTCTTCCAACTGTACACCTCACGTAAGAGTCAATCCCATGCAGTTTTCCTTCTGTTCAAGGACCTATGCTGGGTTTTATGCATGTACTTCTATTGAGCCATCACCCTACAACTCTCTAATAAAGACTCATTTCTACTGCACATATTATGGTTTGTTACTGCAGTAAAAAGGCATGTCAGTAACTTAAAAATGTTTAAGAGTACCCATAAGGCAGCTCAGGACATCTCAGTTCTCATCTTGCTAATCCTTAAACACACGTTATAGAATGAAAGGAAATTTTTATTTAGTTTAACATTGCTTATTCCAGTAGATATTCTAAATTTTAATATAAAAGACATCAGATTAAAATTATCCTGTACTGCTGGTAGAATAAAATTTGTCCACAGCAGTCTGATAAGGTCGGAATGATATGGCTCCTCTTATTTATGACTACCAGTCAGCAGCCTGCAGATATTTCCTAACGAAACTCCAAGTTACCGATAAAATTGTTCAAGCTGTCAAAAAGTGCAAGTGAAAGAGAAATAAAATATAAACGTGGTTAATGTACACAATGAATGATGCACAAGCACTGCCACAGAAAAGCTGGTAAATACTACTTTAAGACAAAGCCTGGGAATTAACAGTTCTGTATGCCAGGTGAGCATACTTCTATGTTTCTTGAAATCAGAATTTTTAATTTAAATGATACTTTATCCATAAAAATCCCCCCAAAAAAGATTTTTCATGGCTTAAAATTTCAGCTCAGAAGCAGAATGTGTTTCCTTGCTTTATCAGTTGTCCATGAAATACTTGATATTCTCAGATTTGTTCCCTACTCAAAATGATTTGCCAAAGAATTAATTTAAATCTATTTCACCTGTGTACTACTTAGAAGTTCTTTGTTGCAAATATCAGTTTGAGTACTCATTATTGATAAACCATTGCTTTTTTGACATTTATATCATTCCCCAATTTGTTGTGCTATTTTAAACAGAGTATTTCAAAGGTTTATGAAGAGCAAAATCAAATGAGTCTTAAAGCATTCTCAGCTTGAAATCAAGTTAAGTAAGTTCCACCTTGGTAACCTTTGTAAAAACAAGCCTATTTTTTAAAATGGACATTATTTTGGAAGTTTAGCCCAGTATAGTATTTTCTACATCAAATAGGCTTGCTGACCAAGAATGCAAATATTGCTAACATCCATAGTTCAATATACATTTGACAAAGGCAAAACCAACTTTTGTATACAAGACTGGTACAACAATGTCCAATCCAATCTGAAGTGCAGGTTAGATTAAAAGAAGTTGCTTTGAAACTGCATTTAATATTTTTTTCCTTCTAGTCTTCATTTTTGGCTCTTAAAACAGCAATTTCAAATGCACCACAATTGATATTATTAGTGGATTGCAAACCAAGCACGCTAATGATAAAATGTAAAGTATTTATCTAGTTTAAACTAATAATCACCTCTTATTTGCAGGGGGAAAAAAATCATTATGCAGTATTTCCCCATTTTTTTCCCTAATACTGAAATAAGTCTTCTGTCAATATTAATTTTTTTCTTTTCATAGTAAAAGTACTGAACGCATTAGTTTATGTCACCAAAGGCATATCTAAATACATCTGAAACCAGATTTAATACGTTCAGTTAATTCTTGCTAAAATATTTAGAACTTTAGCTGGGCTCCCACAAGCTAGAGATGAAAACATTTAGTTTGAAACCACTCCACTTCATATAAAAAAAAGTATCATAAACTACAAGACCAAGAACAATTAAGGACATCTTTTGACTTGTGCTCTCAGCCTTTAACAGAATTCAAAACCTAATTACATAACAGACTGCTTTTATAAAGGGGAATGACACCTTTCAATGACAGTTTTTCATTTGTCAGCTTTGCTGTACTAATAACAGTAAATCTTTCAGCTACAATTAACTTCCACCTTTCTCTATTATAAAAAAAAAAAGTAGTAGAACAAAGCTTTGAAATTACTGGAACAGTACACACAGGCATTTTCAAACTAGCGGCAGAAGAAACAACTTCTATTTCAGCTTTGTTCCCAGCCTCATCATGAACCATTTCTCAGATGAGTTCTTGCTAATCATTACTTAATTGCAATAATAAAGAGCTAAACTTCATCTCACAGAATATCAGGGACAGGATGCAAACTTACAAACTATGTTATATTAACGGCAAAGGAACTTCATATAAAAACTGTATAACTGCAAAAAGAATGCTGAGGCTGTGTTCCAAACACTACTAGGTCATACAGCAATCTGGCTCCTGAGAAAATGTCAGGGGTCCCTGAGGATGCTCGCTTCCAAGTTATGTATTGCTCTCTTCTGCGGAGGACAACTGAGTACTCAAATGAGATTTATGACAGGGTACGTTCCGGCTGCAATTTCTGTTCTCCGTAGATAAAGAAAGAGGTCAGACCACTTATATAAAGTAGCTCTCAACTTTAAACAAGGGTACATACAGTTTTAACATATATTTTTGCGCATATACTCATATTTTAAATATCTGCATATGTGTGTAACTATTTGTATATGTGTATATATATCTATACATGCATAGGAAATAATCAGTGGATTATTCTTGTCAAGAGCGGGGTTAAAAAATGTGACTCCTGAAATAATGGCCTAAGGGAGACAACATAAGTCACTTCATAGTGTGATTTTGAAGTGGGTGAAAGTAAAGGTTTGGAAAAGCACTGGTGATTACAACTAGCACAATCTTTTTAAATCAATATTAGAAAGGAAAGTTTGCCCAGGAGTCTGAAACTGTAATGGTGCTATCTAAAACTGAGCTAGTCCTCAATGCTGTGGGGCAGTGGAGAAGGACGGGAAAATAGGAATTATCTGAGATCTGAACTGAAATATTTGAAAATACAAGTCATTGTTCTGTCTTTATTTTCAACTGGTTTCAGGGCTGATACCAGTGACTCAAAGTTTTCAGTAAATGCCTCTATCACCTTTTGAAGAAAATAACAAAATAGCTCTGTTTAAACATTCTTCACTGAAGCTGTGCTACGTTAAACAGTTTGAGACCTCTATTTTTGCAGTGCAGGCATACCCCTAGTTGTTTGGGAGCAACAAACAGATGGTTTGAAAGAGAGATTTATTAAGTCTCTAATGTCTAAATTAATTTGAGGGTGAGATTAGAGCTTAACAAGGTAATTTGGGATTGTCCTTTTGGCAGGTGTTCACTGCTAGTACTTTTCCCACAGAAACCAGTTCCTTAATAACCTAGAGTTACAAATGGAGTAAAGGAAAGGTTCTGAAGAAAGCTGGGAACAATTTGTCAGGCTTCTGCCAGTTTATAGTGAAGAAAACTCCCTTTGTTAATATCTGCTAAGTTTTACATGAGAAAGGATGTTTACAAGTTACATCGCAAGTTTTTGTTTTATACATCTTCCACAAGCAAGATGTAGTACTCTGGAGCCCTATTAATAAACTGGGGCAGGCTGGGAGGCCAGGTAGTAGCTCACTCAAAATTTGCTGGGAAAGAATGGGTGGCTTGCACTATTTTAATAACCCAATACAATATCAGAATAAATTCAAGTTTCCAGATAGTTAAATGCACACAATAATCTTCCGTTTTAATTTCATGCTATGAAATGTCTTGCCAGTGAGCAACATCAGTTTCACAGAAAGAACAACAGAAAGGGTCCAGTTTACCACCTTTATGTCCTGGGCTGTTAGAAATGAAAGCAGATTGTAATTTTTTTTCCCAAAGCTGTTAATTACTAGAAGTTTGACCTCTCAGCAAACCAGAAGATTTAAAAAGGAAGATTGCTGAAAACTATACTTAGGGGATTACGTTTCTGTGTAAAACAGACATATACATACTTCTTTTGTCATATTTTAGTGTAGGTAATTAATTAATTAGTGTAATTTTACCCATCAGCTTCTTTCTCTCATATAGTTAGCCAATAGTTAGGAGAGTTTAAAATTAACACAGCTGGAAAAAAAATAGGTTGCAGGAGTTTAGGAATTCAGTCTTCCCCTAATCAGATTGATATACTGTATCATGAAAAAGCAAGCAAAAAAAAAAAAGTCAGTCCACGGTTTTCATAACTTAGGTATTTACTTCTTTAGAAGAGACAAAAGATTTTCTTGCTGTACAGACCTCAGCTTCCACATTTAACTGAGATCTCCAAACGGAACAGTTTTCTAGTATTTTCAGCATTTTAGGCCTAGTGTAAAATCAAACTTGATGCAACATGACAAAAATAAGTACACAAGGAGAAAAAGCAAGTGGTTGCGCTAAAGTAAATTTAAAAGCTGTCATATTATTTATTTCAGTCAGAATGAGTAAGCAGTAGGCCTAAGAAGCAAAGTCTAAGTTTTACCATGTAACAAGCACTGTCTAGTTTCTCCATTCATTCACCGCTGGCACATTCACAGGTTTTGGGTCAGAATAAGATTCTGTTACCAATTAACATATGTTATATACACAGCTTTGTCAATAACAGAGGGTGCCAAAGGCAGCCCTTCTGCTATATGCACTGGAGCTGAGGAATCCATAGCAGTGAACACATCAGAAACTATGTCTAGAATAAGAACTTTCTCCTCTTCTCAGGCCTTTTAGTCAAAACTTGGATTAGGGAGCAAGAAAGTTAGCCTCTTCTGAGGCACTAAGATCACATGGAGTTTCTAAAAATAGTGAAGCTTTACTACTGAACTGAATTTGAGCAGTAGTACAAGGCAAGAATTTCTTGAATTGGTTTAGTAAGATGGTGAGAACCCTGTAACAAAATTTGCTATGTCATCTCCAAAGTATATGAATGAGGAGTACACCAGTGTTACCAAAGATGTGACTTATTACACTGTTTCTATTCCTTTTATACTTTTTCTACTTAATTAAACAGCAAAATGGAGGGGAGGAAATCCTTGTATCTTATGTACAGTTCAGAGAAATAATCCTTTAAATGATTTAAATAATGATTTAAAGTGCTGCAGACAGTTTCCAAGCACTGGAAGTGATGGAGCTGATTTCTAAGGCAATTCAAAAATTGTTGTTTGAATGATAGGACAATGATGAATACCTTTGCATAAAACCATGGGACTTTTGGCTTCTATCGTATCTAAAAACGTAAATATGTTTATCATTTAGGTTTCTGCAATACTTTTTTGATCTTCCTTTTAATTTCATTTGGCAATTGCACTGCTGTCACTTTTATTAACATTAGCTGTTGCTCTTCCTTGAAAGTATTCACTTCCATCCATCTTGTAATGTCACCTGGAAAGCTGTGTTGCTTTTCTGGAAAGGGCAGGACACCATGTTTATTCTTCAGTTTCAGCTTTAGACTCTAAATGGACTAACATGAAACCATTGACCTTAAAAGTATGTTTCATGCACTCTTAATTGTTGTTCGCTGTGATGTATGTCATAACCTTCTCTCTAAGGCTACTGAAGGGCACATGGTGCAGTGCTGCAAATATATTTACACTACAAGTGTTTTATGAATTCCATAACAGAAACAGCAAATAATAGTTTCAAAAGGAGGGGACTAATGTTATGTACAGGGTATGACATCTTTTTAAAATGTTATCCATTCTTTCTGATTAACTTGAATTAACTTAATTGATTACATGACAATAAAAAATTTCAGGTAAGTATTATGCCTTTGGTAAACACAACTGTTGCTTGCAGCTTTTGCTTTTATTTCTTGTTGTGGACACATCGTTATCTGTCTACTTGGTAGATACAGAGTTACAAACAATAGTAAAATATAGGGATATGGTGTTACTATAATTCCCACCTAAATTAAATGTGAGCAGTATGTGGGTCAGCCACAAATCAAATGTAATTGCTGTGCTATTGGGAATTTAGCCACTAAAGTTAGCAATAAAATTTATCTGTTAAAAAGACATTTTAAATTTTGCAGCAAAGTATTTTCTCCCATTTAAATTGTGATAATTCTTTAAATACTATGTATTTTTAAATTACAATAATCCTGCAATGCTTTGGTATGGTACAAAGTATTGCATAAAAATTTGGTTTTGACAGTATTCAAAATGCAAAATCCTATATATTCCTATTTTTAATTTTTTTAGTGGCCATGATTTTTACATTGTCTAGATAGAGGACTGACTTTGAAGGATCCAACATGGAGTACATTTTCAAAGCGTTTCCATGAGACACACTTGTGCGTCTCATTATGAAGTGGACTTCCAAATATTTACTATGGAGACTATAGGACCGTCTGGCCTGCAAAATAGTATTAGCATAAAACCAGCCCAATGAAGATACCTGTTTATCATTCTGTAGTAACTCCTTGAAGTGTAACTCTTCAGGTGAAAGCTGTTAGATAAGATGAGCATTTCAAGAAGGAAGGTTTTTTAAAATCAAGGCTGGAGAAATTGGATAGGTTTAGGTGGCTGAGAAGACTGAGAGGGGAAGGGAGGGTTGGTATGGTAAAGGTTAGAGACACAACAGAAGACTGTGGAAGGTGGTTCACTCCCACTTCATCTCCTCAGTTATCCTTACTTAGCTCTATTCCAGAGACAGGTGAAAGGGTAGTGATTAGACAGTCAATTGCATACATCACACTTCAAAGCCAAATCATCAAGACTCAAGAGAATCTCACACAATCTTCCCAGTATAGCAGGTTTAGTGGATTTCTCACAGAAGATAGAATCATAGAATCATAGAATGGCCTAGGCTGGAAGGGACCTTAGAGATCATCTAGTCCAACCTCCCTGTTTTGGGCAGGGACGCCACCTCTCGACTAGACCTGGCAACACATGGGGACCAAGCAGGAATCGAACTCGCAACCTCGGTGTTGGTCCTTGTTGCCAGCACCGCGCTCAAACCACTGAGCCAACCGGCCCCCTAAATAGAAAACCAATTGCTCCAAAAGTCCTTCCAAAGAATGTGATTTAGAAGAGGAATACCAAACAATGGCAAGGACGCTGATAGCTGAGGAAAGTATTTTGATTTTTCCCACTATCTAAGATGAGGGCAGCTACTGGGGGAATCTAACATTGCTGTAGAAATATGAGTCTTACTGTGTGCTTAGAAAATGGGAAAAGTAGAAAGTAGGAACTGCATTCTAAAATTTCGGTGCAATTTCCCTTGAGTTTTTTTAACTACTTGCATGGAAATAATTAGTAAAGCCTATTTCAAATACAGCGATCTAATACATATAAGTGAAGAAAACAGTGTTGTGAATCATATTATCTAAAGTTAACTGAAGTACTAGAGTTTTTTAGATAATATGTCTAGCTTTATGAAATACACAGAAAATTCAGAGCGGTAAAAATCTTTTAAAAAAAGCCATTGTTTTTAGTGGGATACGAGCTGTTTATTTTCATAAAAGCTTCAATGCTATTATATTTTCAAGAACCAGTCACTGAAATTGTATAGTGGCGGATAATTAAGTTATATGAGGAGGAAAGGAATGTGGTTTCTGACCTTATGACTGTCTTTAAGCAGGTGAAAGCAGGTACATCCTCCTTTTACCGATGGTAAAATTTATTTATAGCAGTTAATGAGTTCTAATGTCATGATCCTAATATACATTCTTTGAGTGACAGGTTAATAGAAATTATTGTTGCAGTAAATGTATACCTTAACTATGTGCATGTACACTCTTAAGTTCTTCAGCCAAAATTAGCTTTACTTAAAATGGATTTCATATTCAGGCAATTTAATTTATTATTTCTAAACAAAAAATACAAATGAAAAGATACTCTGACACATTTTATCTACATATCTGAAAGCACTTTAAAAGTCTCTTACTTGGCTTCACAGCACTTCTAAGAGGCAGGCGGACATTCTAGCTGCAATGTTAGTCTGCAGTAGGTTGTGAAACAGGGAAACTATGACTTGTTCTTGGCATGTGATTGACCAACAAAAAGCCAGGAATAAAATTCAAAGCTTCAGATTTCTTTTCTTCCAATATTAAACTGTAATCTATTTTTTCTGTTATCCCTACACATAAACCTGATGTTTACCTGTCTCTTACAGCTGATATGAAAGCAAGAGAAAAAGAACAAAAGGAAGTTAAATAAGCCTACATAGGCTATTTTAACTATTTCATATTTCTTCTCATTTTTATGGCTGTATTTGTAGTCCAAAGTGATATTCAAGAGCTACATTTTATAATCTGAGGGCAATAAGAACTATAATACAACAGCAGTTTTTGATAGCACGATGGTTAACTGGAGATAATTGCAAGACCTACTATAATATTTCTGATTAGTTACAGTGGAACGTATGACTGAAACATGCAGTTACAGTAGCATGAAATATCAGTGCTTTTTATTGAAGAAGCATATTTAATGGGACAAAACCTGCGTGATTTTTAAGAACCAGATCTTGAGAAGAAGAGATTTGCAGTCCAGCACAAGAGCACCTTCTGTTTCAGACTGGGGGAATTTTCCTGCCATCCCTTTCTCTACCACGGAGCACCGCCGTCATAGAGATCTTCATGATGATGTGTTAGCAAGAATCCCAGCTCTCAGGATAGCCATGCTGCCATCAGAAGAAAGAATGGCAGCAAAAGAAATTAGGAGAGGTTTTAGTATTCCATGAAGCATAAGTTTTCCCTCAGCATCTTAGCTGCAGATGTGGTCCCACACCACTTTCCAGACAGTTTTACTCCTAATCTCTGGTCCTTTGGAAATCATGGAATCATAGAATGGCCTAAAATGGAAGGGACCTTAGAGATCGTTTTAATCCAGCCTCTCTGGTGCCAGGGACGCCACCTCTCGACTAGATCTCGACTAGAAATGATTGCCCATTGTTTTTAAAACAAGCCAAATGAAAGCAAAATGCAAATTCAGGTGTTTGTTTACAATATGTAAAATGGGCAACTGCAGATGTTTACATGCAGCGATGAAAGAAGATCACACTTCACAACACATATTTTAGGACCAGGTATCTCTTGCCTTCATACACTTCAGTACGAAGCATGTCTCTCCACTGAGCCATAGTTCACACAAGCTTGTAAACTCAATTGATGCAAAATACTGAATATAAAAAATACAAATGAAATTAATTTTATGAAGGAAGCTTATTACTGATATATGACAAGACAATCTTGGGCTGAAAAATATCCAAAAACTACTTTTAAGACATACTTCAACAAACACTGAAACACACAAATCTATTTACAAGCTTCTGTCACTTGGGTAGATTTTAGTATTACGGACAGATTTGTGCCCATATTTTGAATTTCAGCTATATTACCATCCTATCCTCTAAAATATATTCTAAATTATTAATTTATTTCACTATTGATTTGACTACAGTAAGTGAAATTCAGGAAAAGAGCAATGCAATAGGATCAATAGAGGTCAGATTACGTTACAAACTGTTCTGAGAAACTTTTCAAACACATTGAAAGGTTTCTTATCAAGTACCATAGAAGACCCAGTGAACTGAAACCTGAACTGTAAGGCATCTGATAATGAACTGAAAAACAAGAGTGCTAGTGCATCCTTCTTTGAGGTTCTGTAGTAATTTTTCAATTTTAATTTTTTTTCCCCTTCAATTTGTATGGAATCCTCTATCCAGATGTTCTAGATTCATAAATATATTTTCTCTAGTATTCACTGGCACAAATCCTAAAGCAGAATTTCTTTATGTCATTGCTGCTATACAAAACATGGCATACATAGAAATATTTTACCTGTCTATAAGCAGGCAGAGCCTGTTGCAAGAGATGTTGAAAAACTTATCATAATGCTACATACTTTACACAATTAAAATACAAATTCACATGAGAATGATAACAGTAATCTAACTGTGCTAATAAAGTAATGAAAATTACAAAAAGCTTTTTTAGACACTAATAAATATGCATATTTCACCTAATATAATTAACTGCAAAGTTGAACTGGATACACATAAAATTCTTAGACTATGAATTGGCTCTTTTATTTTTCATGCTGTAGTACTGCATTTCAAGCATTAAATGCAATTCCACAGTCGTTCTCCACAGCATATTTTGAACAACATGACTTTTGTATTTACTATCACTTCAGTCTAACAGAGTGAATAAATAAGTGTGTTTTCACAGGCTGCTTTACAACAGAAGCATACCCTGGTGTCCCAAGACAGTGCAGAAATGCACATAACTAAACCAGTGATCAAGAAGTGAGAAGCCAGAAGGAAACAACACATTCTCTAATGCCTTTTACCTGTTGCAAATGTCAATCTTATCACCAGCAGGCTCAGATGCCTGACTAGATGCAAGTGATGGGCCCTGAATCAATACAGTGCCATATACTTTACAAAGAGATTGCAATTACTGACTTGGAAAGCACTCTTGCAAAATTTCAATATTAGGTCAATATACTAAATGCCTCTATTTTGATCCATGTTGTGTTGGCTCAAATGAAGAAGCATATTTTAAGCAGCTTCTTCAGTCAGGTTACTAAGTATATGCAGGGATTATTGTTATTATAAAAAGATGCACAAGTGCAGGAAGCACAACAGTGCCCACTGAAACTAGTCTTTTATAACAAATTTTACAAAATCAAAGCCTTTTAATCATATTTTCACACTTCCTTGTTATGTCTAGGTGAATTTTTACAATTTCATTCATTTTTTACAAGTGAACATAGGTTGTATATAAACACTGACTATTCAAAATTACAGTATGAATCTATATATAAAAGGCTATATGTAGATACATATATAGTACATACACATATAAAAATTTATTACACAAACATACCTTCTGAAAACAAATGTAGTAGCTGTAACAGCAATTCTAGGAGAAAAATCCAACTATTTGGGGTTTAGGGTATTTTGAATGGAAAATCTCCATGGCACATAAAATAATTCTGTTGACATACACCTAAAATATTCTGTACATTATTAAGAATAATTTCTCTTTTAAAAATGTCTTTTTTTTTTTCTTTTCTATCACTAACAAAGACGGCTGTTTTTAGATTAGAGGAGTAGAAGATTCAGTACTTTTTCTACTATGGAATCCATCCAGTTTCCCAACTTAAATACCAAGCAGCCCTTGAGCTAGTTTGCCCTAGTCAATGGTGCTCTGCCAGCTTCGCCGGCTGAGAAACTGCATTGAACTTAAATAAGTGTTTTCGCTGAATGAAAACTACGTTTAAAACTGTGCAACTTCCTACTAAACTATCCTGAATAAATATTGCCACCTGCTGAAGCCCCAATTCAACGAATGCTTCACTGTAAACATAAGTTTTGAACTCAGTTACTCTAAATGCTTTACTGATTAAAGGCTAAAATTGCAATTATCATTCCCAGAAGCACTTGCACGTTCAAAAGGAGCTTCCCTTCAAAGTGACAGTTTTTCTACTTCTTCTTAGCTTCATAGCATGATAGCTACCTCACAGACTAGTAGTCAGAAAAGAAAATCCAATCTATTTCCAGTTATGTGACTCCTTCTTCAGGCAAAACCACTGTAGACACCTGCAACTCACATATGGCTATGTTGCTAATATATAACTTCAGCTACTATCAAATATTCAGATATCAAATACATCAGAAGAAATATATTGACTGTTATTTCAGCAAGGTGGTCTGAGAATTAACAGACATTTGCATTCAGCAGCAGTCTCTAATGCAGTTTTAAAAAGCCTTCTGTGTTTATTCATCTCATTTTCTAGATAAATGAGGAGGAAGATGTTTTGGGCAAGAATAGATCTATTTCCCAGTTTAATCAAACTCTTTAGCTATTCACATAGGCCTGTAATAATTTGCTGTTGGTTTTGGTCATTTTGAAGGAAGAGGTGGTCATTTATGAAGACAAAGAAGCAGCTTCCTCCAGCTCCTTTCAGCATGCTGCCAAGTGAATGCTCTACTTGCTGAAAAAGAGACTTCTGTCATCACTTCCCTTCTCACGCTGAATCTTAGCTATTTCTAAAGTAAAAATTGTTCTGTAGAAATTACCCAGGAGGAAAGTTTGTGTTTGATGGTGGTATGACAGATAAATGTGCATAAGATAACTTCCCTTGTTTGTAGCCAGAAAACTGATGGTAAATTGAAGTCGAACTATTTGCATCTCTAAATAGTCATCAGGAAGACATTAGATACCCAGCATCTTCCTGCATGTGTATTTTGATTCTTGACAGAAATCTCAGAACTATGTTTGAAAATACTCATTTTTTGTGTTCAGGAAGAATAAATATAGATTAAACATTTGAAATGTCTTGCTAAATTGAGTTTTCTCAGTCTCTAGAACTCATAACAAATACCAAATATCATCATCAAGTCTATGCATGTTATTGAAGTTTGGAAAATTCATAGATAAACATGTTGTTTTGACAACCATTGCTCTAGCAAAATTTTATATAAGGAAATTAATTTAGTTTGTTTACCTTGTGAATAGATGTAGGCCCATCAGGACAATGTTGGTGTTAAGGTCCAGAAAACTTAAAGTTATCAAAAAATAAAGCAAAAATAATTTAGTAAGGCTTTGAAATGCAAAGGTCTTAACTGTAGGAATTATTGTGAAATTTCTCAGGACAGGAAAGATCAGATCTAAAAAAAGACTCAGGCATACAACTATTGCATTGAGCTTCTGAAAAATTACTGAATTGGGAATTCAATGTTGGCTTGTAATTTGTGCCCTGCAATTTTCTTGAAAAAAATTTTGTCTACTGCAGAATAAAAAAAGTTGATTATAAAAAATGCAGTATGAAAACTTCAGAACTATATTTTTTGGGAATGTAATATCCATGAAACAAACAAACAAAATGTCTACAAATTACTAGAAGAAAGGAGTTCTGGAATTGTACACACCAGTGCAAACCCAAGTAGTTAATAATAGCAAGAAACCTCCTATTTCCAGCAGCAGTGTTATGAACTCTATGGACAAAGGCAACATTTTAATCAGTGAAGAGGGAACTTAGAAGAAGATACGTAGTTCTATTTGTGAGATACAGAATGAAAGGATAAAAATAATAGAGAGGTGGAAAAATGGATGGAGATACCTGTGCCAAAAGATTACCTCTATCATGAACTACCGTCAGAAATTTTATAGTAGTTCTTCCCTAAAAATACACAGTGAAGAAGACCATGAAAATAACTTCTTTTTCCCTGAAACACTACGCCTGACCTTTAACTTGGTGAAGAGTTACAGATCTTATTTTCATGCTAGCAAAACGATCATTCAAAACCAGAAAACATTGTTTATAAAAGTGCAGAACATGAGTGAAAACAAACAAAAGAGTATTCACTGAGAAATATTTGCCAGAGCTAATGAAGTAATTTTTTTCATTTTGAGTTTGTACTTCCATGACTTACTACTATGTCTGAATTGACTGCAGAGAAAAATAAGCAGCCGGTTTATTTTTTCCAACTAACATGTTTATTGTGTTGTTGGTTTGTACATAGCACTTAGTAAAGCAGAAACCAAAAGACCTAGCTAAGAGAAGGTGTCAAGCTCCATGAAAACTTCTGCTTTCCTGTACTGTTTTTGTTAGAGCACGTACCCTTACTGAATGTAAGAGCATAATTGAAAATCAAAGTACTTTTTGGGGAATCTTGACAACTACCAACTATATGTTGAGTCAGTGGCCTGGAAATGATATATAATTATGCTGCTCATCAAAGATTTGACAAAAATATTGAACATGATCCATTTTTGTTGTTCTCACAACTTTTAACATTTATTTTATACTTTGTTAATATTTAACACACAGGGAGGGATGAAATTACTAGAAAGATAACAATACCCTTACAAAAATACAAACCACAGAAACAAAGTGAAAACACAAAGCCCTCACCATGTATGTCATCTATTAAATATTCTATTAAATGACAGTACTTATATCTGCATACTTCCTCAGCCAAGAAATAAATGTTATGTAAACTTGAAATATTCAGGTGCTTCTGTGAATGAGCTCTGTATCTGTTGCATCTAGCTGTACAGCATGCATAGTGCCACAGATGAACAATGCAGTTTTTTATGTATACTGCTACTGTACGCAAACATTTTGTAGACAGAGAAAACACAAACTATACATTTTTACATATGGAAGTAATTTATTGAACCACTCGCTCTGGGGAAAAAAAAAACATTCAAGAGAGAAATTAAGGAATCTGAGACATGACTTCATAAGAGTATTAATAGGTGACATGATGGATATTGGCAAGATATAATTACCAGTCCTGATAATAAAGTTTGGCATACTGATATAAACTGCAGCTTCATATTTCAATTCAAAACTAATGGATCTGATAAAGCGTCTGATAATGTCTGCATAGAGTGGAATAGATACGAGGATGATAGGAATCATCCTGATGTGTTTAATGTATTTGAAATTTCATTATCGGGGCACTAAATTAGCTTATACACAATCAAGACAAATTCTAATTCTGTTCACAAAGAGCATATTTCTGGGCATAGATCATCTAAACACAGTTATCAGGTTTTTATATCATACCAATGTGTACATATTTACAATTTTTTGGTAACAATTTTTTCAAGCTCTAAAACGCACCACATCATTCCAGCGGCAATTTGAAATCTTTCTTCAACATGTGAGTTGTTGTCCTCTTAGTTTCACATCAGCCCTTTCCAGTTTTGTAATATCTTCAGCTACCCATCAGAGCATGAACATTGGTGGGATAAGGCAGTAGCCATGGTTGCTGTGCAAAGTAGGGAATCTGCCCCTCACTGTAGAGTCCAAGCAAATGACAGAGGTTTCTGCATCTCTCTTCTACACTCCAGTAGATTTATACAAACATTGTGCTGTATTGTATAGAAAAATACAAAAGGAAATACTTTTTTATTGTTAGTAACACCCAGCTAACACTGGATGTGTCTGCCTGAGGAACATATCTGAAGTGTGCAAGAGAAACAGCAACTGAAGGTAGAATACTAGAAACGGTGATGGTAGAGGAATGCTTTGAAGAAACAGCCATGCATTCTGGAAAAAGCAGTTCAGCAAGGGGAGAATCTCTCCTCTTCACAAACAGATGAAACTATTATTATTCTTCAGTGACTTAAGTGTAACTTCAGAAAAACTTGTGCATTCAGCGAATAAAAGCAGAGGTATCAAGAGTGGGTTGTATGGCTTTAAAGGATAAGACCAGAAACAAAGGGAAAAGCAAATTTATGGGCAGTATTTCAAACTAAAAAAAAAAGCATTTTGCAACTCATATTTGCATTGCAGGTGACACACTAAAAGTACAAATATAATTTCAACCTATAAACTGCATCATTTTAATTCCAATAACATAAAGACAATTCAACTACTTTAATAACAAAGTAGATTAAGTATCTTAATATGAATTTCAGAAACACCAAATGTGTTTCTTCAGCAAAACATGTAGACTCCTGCCTTACTTTTCAGCTTAGTTCTCATCACCTCTATAAACAATGTAATTACATGGACAATACGATTGCTTAGATTAATTTGAGCTCTGTAATCACATCCAGCTACATAACATCATTCTTTTTGCTAAATCTGAAAGAAATATATTCTGTGTAAAAATGCAGACACCTTTGTCAGAAGCCTCTTTTTCTACATAATTTTCTATTGCTAGTAGCACTATGACACCAATTCTATATTACTTCGATCATTATTTTTAGAGTAGTCTTTCATGTTGACATGTACTTTCAGTTCTCGAGACACTAACACAAGTTTTTCTGTTGATTTTCCATGGATTACATTGCAACACAATGTACTCATTCTGGAATCACATAATGTATTTCTGTAAAATTCATTTTGGCATTCTTTTGGATTCCAGATACGATAGTCTTCAAAGCAGATTTTTCTGAACCTGATTGTATTGCTTAAAGAGCAGCAAAAATAGATGACTTTCAACAACTTTAAAATTTTCTCTACAAATTAGGAAAATTACCATTTTTAGTGGTAGGACCTCTTTTTTTACAAGCTTCCTCAATGAAAAAGAAATCAGAAAAATATAGTAACACTCCTCTATGTAAAATATTATGCTTCTGTGTGTGCTCCTTTAGAGAAGATGGGAAGACTAAATTTATTTACCAAATACTTGTGCTTGAAGCCTGAAGCCCTGTGGGAGTTACAGGTTTTTCATTTTATTATGCATAATTTTTCACAGTGCAACATCAACGCTAAAATAAACTGTTGAGCTTAAACTGGAATCCGATTAATTTTATTAAAATCATGAATATAGTATCCAAGTTTAAAACAGTCTTCCTTCTTTCCTTCCTTCCTTGTGAATTTCTAGCTGCTCCCAGGGTAGGCACTTGCACGCCTGTGTCTGAGAGGCAGATCAGGAGGCTGATCCAGCAAAGAAAACGTCTTTGTTGTTGTTTAAGCTTAATTTTCAGCCTAATCAGATAACTGACCATATGACCCCATGGATATATGTTGCCATTTTAAAAGATAAATCTAACAGCAGCCTAGAACTATGAATATGGGAGGTTACAAGGGAAAATCAGATCAGTGCTTTAAGAAGCTTTCTTTTTTTGAGACTACATTTAGAAGACAGACAGAACATAGAATGAGAGCATCATAGAATGGTTTGCATTGGAAGGGACCTTAGAGACTACCTAGTTCCAACCCCCTGCCATGGGCTGGAACACCTCCCATTAGATCAGACTGCTCAAAGGCCCATTCAGCCTGGCCCCAAACACTTGACAAATGAGAAGGTTAAGAGAAGTAGAAAGGGAAGACAGAGAACTGGGGAAGTGGAGAGAGGACTCCAGAACAGTGGGGCTTAGAGGAGATCAAGTTGATTATACTGAGGACTGTAACTGTGATAGGGGGTGTGGGAAGTTTTGGGGGAACTCCTCTTTTTCCCATCCAGCATCTACTTTTGTTCAATCAGTTAGTCTACTCCCTCCCAGTCTGACACTGCAAACCCACACTGCTTCACCTTCCCACTCTTAACCCACACTGCTTCACCTTCCCACTCTTCCCTTCCATACTGAGTACATCCCCACTGACAGGCTTCTGCTTCAAGCACGTCTGCAAACTTGAAAGGGGCAGAGTTCAGCTAGAAAATTGGACTGAATGACCCAGTGGGAAGGACAATGCAATCCTGCCACTGGAGGTGGACTTGGAGACAGGAAACAATGACTGCCTTTCTCAAATGAAGCTGAGATCTGTGTAAGTAGATTAGTCCCTGGACTAGCTAGCTCTTTCTCATCTCTTTAACTGGCTCTCTATTTTTTCTGCAACTAATAATGGCTTATTGGGTTTTCTATCTGCTCCTGCACACATGGTAAAAATAAAATTTCATCAAGTAAGATATCTATTCCCACCAAATTTGAAGTGCTGCAATGTTTTAACTTAACTAGTATTTGGATTCAGGGATATAGCAGATGTTTCATCTTTTTTCTTCTTAAAGGTTCATAACCTACCATTGCAAACAGTAGGTATTACAGTAAGGTCTCATTCTCATTCATTAATTCTCCAAAGATCCTAATAAAATATATACCGGATCTGTATTTAGAACCACAGGAAAGACCTGCAAGCCAAATAGATATGTAATAACATCAGTAGATTGCTGTGAGTTATCTATATGATTTGCAATGATTTTAAGATTTGCTAATGATAAACGTAATATTTGTTTGTGATAAATACTAATAAAACTTATTACTACTGGGTTTTCAAAGAAAGATGACTTGTGATTTTGTTCATCAGAGCAATGACTCACCAGAAGTTTTAAAGGATATATGAAGCTAATAACTAGGATTACACTTTGTTCATAAAACTGGAAAAGGATTAACATAGTGTTACCCATACAATAATAATGGCCAGGTGACAGATTCCATTAACACTGACCTTTTAATCATCTCCCTCATGCTTTACATTTTGTCATACATGTACACGCCTAGCATTTTTCACATTTTTCATTCTTTTTTCCACATTTTTCACAGAGTATGCCATTTTCACACTACAGTAGGACAGGGGTGGGTTTATGGTACGTACCAAATTCAATGTTTTTAATCTTTCAACTCCACTGCGTTGTGAGTCCAGTGACGCTGTTTTTTCATACACAAAGATAAAAAGTATGTTTCATTGTATTCGGTTTGCACAGCCAGGTTTTGGTAGTCAGGGGGCTATAGGGGTGGCTTCTGCAAGAAGCTGCTAAAAGCTTCCCCTAGATCCAATAGAACCAATGCCAGCCACTTCTAAAAACAGAGAGAGGAGTGAGAACATGTGAAGACACCAAGGTCAGTGAAGAAGGTGGGAGGATGTGCTCCAGGCACCAGAGCAGAGATTCCTCTGAGACGTGGTGAAGACCATGATGAGGCAGGCTGTCCCCCTGCAGCCCATGGAGGTGATGGGGGTGTAGATGTACACTTGTGGCCTGTGGAGGACCCCACGCCAGAGCAAGGTGCATGCCTGAAGGAAAATGTAACCTTGTGGGAAAGCCACACTGAAGCAGGCTCCCCACAGGAGCTGTAGCCCATAGACACAGGAGCCCAGGCCTGAATAAGTTTACTGGCAGGGCTTGTGTCCTCATGGGGGACACACACTGTAGCGGTCTGCTCTTGAAGGACTGCACCCCAGAGGAAGGCCTCATGTTGTGGCAGTTTGTGAAGAACTGTCTCTCATGGGAAGGACTTATGTTGGATAAGGTGGTGAAGAACGGTCTCCTATGAGAGGGACCCCAGGCTGGAACAAGAGAAGAGTGAGAATTCCTCTGCCTAAGGAAGAAGGAGCAGTAGAGGCAACATCAAATGAACTGACTTTAACCCCCATTCCCATCGCCTTGCACTGCTTGTGGGAATGAGGTAGAGAAGTCAGGAGCAAAGCCTGGAAAGACAGGAGGTGTTTGGGGTTTTTTAAGATTTGGTTTTATTTCTCACAGATGTGATTGGTAATAAACTAAATTAACTTCCCCAAGTTGAGTCTGTTTTGCCCGTGATGGCAACTGCTGAGTCATCTCCCTGTCCTTATCTTGACTCATGAGACTTTTGCTCTATTTCCTCTCCCCTGTCCCTCTAAGAAGGGGGAGTGAAAGAGCAGCTGAAGTGGGGACTTGGCCTCTAGCCATGGTCAAAACACTACATTCATGTTCACTGGGTTCACTAAGACTCAGAACAAAGAGAAAGTTTTCTGTGGAGAATAGGACTTTCCCCCAACAAAATTACCAGAAATAAACTGCGTTGTCCCTTCACAACTTAGCAGGGATCTCAACACTTTATCATTCTCTGATGCAGAACTCCATCTCTCTCTTCTTATGAGTAACTTGGCTTTATCTTTACTATGATTTGACCACAGGACTTGAAATCATCCAGCCAAAGGACCTCATAAAAACTTAGTGAAAGAGACAGAGACTTACTTATAAAACAGTCATTGGCTAAAAGAAACTACGATGTTGTTTCTAGCCTTCCAGCACTTAAAGGGGACCTACAGGAAAGAAGGGGAGGGACTATTTATCAGGGAGTGTAGCGGTAACAAAAAGGGTTAAACTGAAAGAGGGAGATTTGGATTAGATATTAGGAAGAAATTCTTTACTGTGAGGTGGTGCATTAGTGCATACATTACTGCATACATCACTGCATTTATACTTCTCACTCTGTGGTTTAAAACATCTTTAAGCTTCACACTTAATACTTCACATTAGGTAGTTTAGAACCAGCTGTAGAAAAATGTTCCTTGGTCAAATGGACAGGTTGTCTTTGTTTCACTGTTAAGTCAAACTCTCAATTATGCACAGGTTCTTATTAATCTCATTATTGACCATTAATTAATTTCAATAAAAACTGCACCATATCTTCAATATTTAAAAGCCATGATCATTCCAATTAAAGTATGATGATCTATATGAGATAATGGCAAAGTATTTCACACATTATATATGAAAGATAAAAAAGAGAAAAGGCTGGAAAAAAACAGTTTTGATGAACACAAACCTGGTGAATCTTGGTGAATCTGAGACATTTTTGTGCCACTTACTCTGTTATTGCAATTTGCTACTCTCAAATACATACATTTAAAACAGAGGCACCAACACACTAGTTGTCTTAGCCATAATCTACATAGATTTTTAAATGAAATTTACAGTTCCTAAATGCATGAACAACTTCCTTGGCTGTATAAGCCTAGCTGATTACTAGCATGGGTTCAGGAACACAAGCTGTTGGTAAGGGAATGTTGGAGCATTAACAGAGTAGACAACTGCAGAAGACAAATCTGAAACCGCTCCAGTAAAATATACTCTCAGAGCATATTAAATACAAGAATAAATATGTATGTCTACCTTCTTGCTTCCCTTTACATCCTTTCATATTTCCTTCCATAACTGTTGCCACAGAGGGAAGCTAGCAATACAATTTTTTACCTGTTAAACCTGTTAAAATGTGCACCAGGCTGACCTATCTTTGAAATAGTCTCTTATTGTTTCTGTTGCTGCCAGAAGTGGCATACTTGCCTGTACTGTAATAATGTCTGTAATAACAGCTGGAATATTCTCTTAGATCTGCCCTTAGCAATTATTACCACGAAAATTGAAGTTTTAGAGGGTATCAGTTATGTTCCGTATGTTATTAAATGCTTAGAATCATAAGATTATTTCTGTCTATCTACAAGTTGTAGGAATGAGAAGCATCTTTGGACAGAGTGATTTGAATGAAAAAAAAATATAATCTAAATGTTATGCTTTACCTACATCTGTGAAACAAAATATAGAAGTGTTCCGTGATTATTTCATTTCTAGATACAAAACTGAGATGGAAAAGCAATTCTATTAAAATCATTTAATTAACTGTTGTAGTGCTATTTACATAGAAAAAAACTGTACAACCATATGCCTAAAGGAATGAAAAAGACCCACAAAATTTTGATGAAAATTTGCATAGGTGAAATACATTATCTCAATTTTGTTCAGCTAAAACTCAAAGGTATTTCTGTATCATCCATCAAGGCACAATCTGAGTGAAACTCCAGAAGTACGTAATTTGATCCTTATTTTCTTATATCTTCTTTGCCAGCTACATTATCTGAGCCAGAGATACATCTATCTTCAAAAAAACCAGATGCTTTCAAATGGCTGTTGCTTTTTAAGTAAAAAGAACTTGGCTGTTGTAGGCTGTGTGCATCTTCAAGTCAGCTTGGGCCTGATGAAGTATTTGTACCATCTTCAGTGAGTAGAGTCTTCTCCCACAGAAATGAGATTATCTGAGAAAGCAGATGGTGCTTAAGGAAAAAATTCTCAATAACAAAAAGGGAAAATCCTAACTGTTGAGCTAGGCAAGTTTCTTACTTGGTTGAGTCTTGAGTTTTATCTCAGAGGCAAATATATTGCAGAAGTAGAGAAGGGAATCCGAAACTTCTCTGCAAAGTTCTCTTTCACAGACAAAAGAATACTTAAGTGACTAACTTTGATCTGTTCTTAAGGTTATCTGAACATCTGCTCTCGCTGTAACAAAATAACAACTTGAGCATCTTTCCTTTGTTCTTCAGGTTTCTATTTCCATTTTTTTCTACAAGAAAAGTTCTGGGGTTTGTGATTTGACTTGATACTGAAGAGCTTGGGTCTATTTTCCTTGAGAGAAGTGGCACCTGCCTGCATCTTCTGTTTCTTTTTCATCAACATAAGCTGTACTTACAGTGGAAAACCAGCAAAACTCTTATTCTGGAAAACTAGAGCAAGATTCTTACCTTTTTATTTTGTAACTATAGGGGAAAATCTACAGTTCTGGAGTGAGTGGCTATTATTTGACAAAACTGTATTTTCTAGGAGAAGAAGAAGAACCATGACAAAAATATGTCTGTAACTTATCAGTCCTGGTAGTAGTTCCGCAACATTTATACAATAATAGCAACACTTAAATACTGACTATGGCCTCTATTTCTTCCAAATTAGAACTTTCCTATTTTTAAGTATAAATTTATTTCTGCAAATACAGCCATTTCCATATTAATCCATAGTATTCATTTTACTATCCTTAAATATATAAACATACTGTTGTCATGCCTAGACAGTGAACTTTAACTGTGATCACTGTTGTTTTTAACTTAACTTTAAATTTACTGGATCCATGCCGAAACAGGTATCTAGTAAAATCCTTCCCCACTCCCATCTCATTACAATCCATGCCACAAGAATGTGATGTACAATTTAAGGTTCAATTTGTGTCCTATATGATGTTCTGCATCAGAATTCTGTTACGCTTTATTTTCTATTTAAGACATATGACATTTGTTCTATGCAACCAGCATATTTCACTGGTAGAAACAGGATGTAGACAGGAAAAAGAATCATCGAACTGATGTCTCAATAATTTTGTGAGTTTGAATTCTGAGTCTTCTCAGTGTTGTGGTTATACTTACTCCACTGTATAGTCTACGTTTCTCAAACAAACTTAAATCAAAAGGGAGTATAATAAATAAGCATCAACAGGAATAGTTGATTGTACAAGAGGATTACATTGACATTCTCTTGTTTTAGATGAGGGACCATTAGTGACATAGGAGTGTTTCCACAGAAATGCACTAATGGAAACCTAAGGTGACAGTTACCCTGTTTAGCACAGAAATTAAGGAAATGTATGACACATAATAAAAGTCTTTGACATTGTTTTAATATGTATATACAGTTATATTTTTTCTCCGAGACATACAGTGTCTGACATGTACAGCAACAGAAATGGTGTCCTATGTGTGTGTGTGTGTCCTGATACAGATTATGTACATGAGAAACTAAAATTCAAGTGTAGACTGCAAGGCAGGACATTATGACAGTGTGAACCTTCTCAGCCCATAAAGTGTGCAGCCTAATTTAATATACAAGAAGACACGAGTGTGAATGATTTCTTATTCTTGTTATTCAGCACCAGTATAACTTGCTTAACACCAGCTATAATAATGCCTTAGAAACACAAAGTGTGGACTCAATTAAATTAATTTCTTATTTCAAATAGAATGACATTCATAATAGTAATACATTATAAAACTTGGCAGAGATTTCTTTGTAAAGATATTATTTCTCTCACACTAAGATTTAAAGAGGAACATAAGCAAGAGAACAATTGGTTTCAAAAATGCTCTAATTAGAAACTAAATTTGTATTAAGAGTAGAGGACAAATAAGAGACAGTATAGAGTTTAGAAAATGGATCAATTAATAAGGCTCATCGAAAACCACAGATACCATGTGGAAACTGAATCTTATTAAAAACATGAAGAAAAAAAGGCCTCCAATGGCTCATTTAACAGATCTTGTTATTTTGTCTAAACAGTTCTTCACTGGAGTTAAGAAGTTGGTTCTGAAATGTGTTCATCATGATGAAGAGTGACTGAAACTGACAAGAAAAAATTACAATAATAATTTCAATAATATTTAGATAAATATTTGTGATATTTACAAAATTGTGACAATTCACTTCCAGTTTCTCTTTAAGCATAGTATTATTCTGACTTTCTCAGGCCATAAGTCTCTCTGCAAACTTTTGAAAATACTAAATACTGTAAAAATAGTGCATTAATACTGCAAGGGATTAAGTGAAGTATGCAAGCAGGGACAGACACTTAACGTGTCTTGAAGAGGAAACAAGTGACAAAATGCTATTTACCAGTTTACTTCACAGAATTTACAAGTATCTGGCAATAAAATACTATTAAAAAGAACCAAGGAAAAAACAGAGTTATAGACTAAAAAATGGTCTGTGTTCTTTTTTTTTTTTAATAGAATTTTTTTTTTTTGTCTCACATAACCATTTTTGCTGTTTGGAATTCAAAGAAAAATCTGTATCTTCTAAACAGATTGAATGCTCCTGCAAAAGATACCTTAGATTTGGTTTTACAGAGTCCCACAAACAGAAATCCAATATCAACATTGGATAGAGAACAAAATACGAGTTTAAGAAAAGTTGTGTAGAGAATAAGTGATAAAACCAGTAGGGAGTCACTATTGCTCCAAACAACAGTCTAAGCAGCCGGTTAGTGATCACCAAAATACAAGCAAAGGGATAAAAAGCAGCAGGGAGATGGGAAACAACAGTGGGAGACAATGCAAGTTGCCAGGGGGTCCACTGAGAAGTTAATTGAAGCAACAAGCTGAGAGACATGTAAGGCAGATTGCACCAACGTGGAAGAGAAAACAAGCAGGCACCGAAACGACCATGGAAAAATGTGATTTCACAGTGAAAAAACCCAAATCCAAACCCAAACCCAACCAAGTGACAGGAGTCTGCCAGACACTGGAATCTGTTGCAAACTGACAAGGGTCAGTACCCTGGAACCAGGTGAAACCCTGAAGATCAGACTTCATCTGAGACGTAAAATCATTTCTCCTGGGTAGGCTTACTACGCAAGAACTATGGAAATTTCTTTTTAAGGATATATTGCTTCAGCTCTTGTTTTGTACTCCAGGACTTTAGCTTGACTGGTTTGTTGAGACATTTTTGGAAGTCCTATAAAATAAGGATTGTTTTCTAGTGTGAGAGACTACAGTACGGCACAGGGAGAACCTCGCTCTTCTGGAAACAGTAAGAAAGAAGGGACATGGCTCTATCTTGTCTGGAGAGCAGGCAGGCAGGAGCAGAAGTAGCAACTAAGAAACATAAAGATGTGCAAAAGATACTGTAGTATTCTGCATGTTTTCTCATATATTTTTTCTGGCATGTAAGTTGAGCTAATTGAAATAATTATTTTACTATTGTTTTACCATTTTAGTTCAAGGGAAGGTAATTTTCTCAAAGTTCTTCACAGCAAAACTGATCATGAAAACATAAATAAGCCTTCTTTTAAAGTAAATTACAATTTTAAATTATGTATAAAATGTAGGAATATGTTTACTTTTAATGAAATTTCTGCATGATTTCAGATACCTTCTGGGTCCTGGACAAGTCCATATAGACAGTTTTGTGGGTTTTTAAAAAATATTTTCTAAATTGTAAATCCTTTTAAATCTTTAGATGTTTGTGCATCTCATGTGCAGAAATAATTTGCATCATAGAATGGTCTAGGCTGGAAGGGACCTTAGAGATCATCTAGTCCAACCTCCCTGTCCTGGGCAGGGACGCCACCTCTTGACTAGACCAGGCAACACATGGCGACCAAGCGGGAATCGAACCCGCGACCTCGGTGTTGTCATTGTCCCCATATGTTGCCTGATCTAGTCAACAGGTGGCGTCCCTGGCAGCAGGGAGGCTGGATTAAAATGATCTCTAAGGTCCCTTCCAGCTTAGGCCATTCTATGATTCTATAATTCTCTGATTCTATGACTATTGTCAGCACCGCGCTCAAACCACTGAGGTAACCAGCACTTACAAAAAAATTTTTGCATCAAGTTCCAGTTGATATATGTCTAGCTGTAGTTTCGAGTAGAAATTGATCATTTTAGAAGTTCATAGTAAAACAGATGTAAATTTTCAGCAAGAGTGCATATCTGTAGGCAGAATCTTATCTGATTCCAAAAAAATACCAAAAATACTGCAAGAGTGGCAACAAGTCACATATTGCTTCTTCCACCGGAACCATGATTCACTAATCTGAAAACGTTCATTAAATGAAGCCATTCAAAGCATCAGTAGTTCTCTGATGGCAGCAATTTTTTATCTATTAGCAAAGTGACACTGCTATATCCTTTCCAGCTACTGTTTCAGTACATTCCCAATAGAGTTTAGTTTGAACGCAGATAACGCATGTTGTACGTACCAGAGGAAAAAAGCAAATATGGAATTTCTGGTGTACAGGGAGTGAGAATTCCAAGGAATGCCTACAACTGAGGATGAGAACATGGCGTATCGGAAATCTCTGAAGGCGGGAAAATGTACTGATGCAAGGACCCTCTGGTATCTCAGTCTAGAAATGCTTGTAATATGCACTTTTCTCCAGAGGATCCTACACTACCACCCACAATATTTTGGTTTGTATTAAACCATTGTATCATGTGAGCTAACTTTTTTTCAGCTATACACTAACTGTGAGATCACAGCAGGATCTTAAAACAGCTTCTATAAGAGGTTTCTGTTAGTTTTCACCATCAATGATTTTAATCCTGACTTCTACATTACGTGCTGTCTGTAACTACATAACCATGCTTTGTCAGCATAAATACAACTTATATTGTCCAGCAGAGGTATTTGGAAACATGCACTAGAAGTAAAACTGCCAAAAAGTCTTGTAGAAAAGGAAAGAAAAAAGAAAGGATAAAGAAAGGTTTTTAAATTTCAGCTGGAATTTGTAGTCTTAGCTTGACAAAAAAGAATGAATGTTTGTGTACGTATATTTGTGCACATGCAATAATGTGTGGGGTTTTTCGGCTAGTCCTAACAACAAACCATGAAGTAAGAGTTCTTACTGCAGAGAACCCAACAGAGCATATAGTTCAAATGTAGGACCTTCAGACTAACCAAATCCCCACTGCGAACCTGGCACTCACAGAAGTGTGACGTGAGGTTTTATAGAATGTGTAAAAGCCTATAGTGGACCTCTGGGTTCAGAAAGCAACCTTCTACTTTCAGTAGAAAAGTTCACAGCATGCAGTACTATACATATTGAATCTAGGAAAGCCATCACCATTGATATGATAAAATAAATTGATAAATTAGACCACGTGTGATAAATTAGATCACGTTTAATTCAAATTCAAAATAATTTGTCATATAACATATTCATGAAAAACTCTTATTAATTTGTGTGTCCCTTCAATTAATTATACACATATTCCTCCAAAGGAACTTACACAACAAAAGCTATGTATCATTCAAGAATATAATTAGGCTATGTGGTAATAAGCAATCTGCACACCCACAAAGGAGCCCAGGGAGACAATGACAAGTAGAGGGAGCCCAAATAATGTCCTGCAAGTCTCCTCCCAGGTCCATCACAGGAGCCATCAGTCCACCAAAGGCTCATCTCCATGGCCAGAAGAAAACAGGAGCACAAGGTCCTGGGTGCCAGTAACCAGGCAGACCTGAGTGAGTGACACTAAGTGCCAGCCCTTGGGGTAGGACTAAGGGTCAGAGCATGTTGCAGCACCTGGAGCAAGTGTGAGGCTGTAAGCCAAAGGCCACAATCCAAAAGTACTCTGGAGGCCATCATAACAATTCAATAGTACATTTGATAAAGATTCAGTGCCCATGGAATTGTTTAATTTACTAATAGAGATATAATCACACACGGGAAATTTCAAAGATGAAGTAGCGGTCACTGTGAGGAGCCCGCACCAGCAACAGCCTCCCTCTTGTCAGAATTTAGCAACTATATATGGGCAGGTTCTTACGGCCAATACTTACGGTCATATTGTGATTTGATAACGCTGTATATCCAGCCTGTCTTCAAAAAACTGCACAGGACGTGTAACATTACTACAGAGACTAAGACAATGAAGAATCAGACTTTAAATCCATATTCAGGAAATATTGTTCAAGTATTTTATTTAGGGATGCAGTAAATCCTTTAGGCAATTTGAGAGTTATGTAGAATGTAAAATAAAAGGAATAAGTTTCAAGGTAATGAATCCGGCAAACGGACAAAATGTGTTATTTTGAATGATTGCTATTTGATGAGACTATAATAAAATCTCCATCTCCATCCTGTTAGACTAAGCAGGAAGGTCAAACATGAGACAGAAATTGGATTGACATGATGCAGTTAGCAAAAGTATCAGTAGTACCAATTCTGCCTTTAATTTTGTGAAGTTTGGATTATAGTTAAGCTGTTCAAAAAGCAGAAGCTCTTACAACAGATAAAAATGAGGAAAAAAATTTTCAGACCTACACACAACAGGTTTGAATAAACATATATGTTGTACTGCAGAGATGATGCAATAAATTAATATGGAGCACTTTTATTAAAAGAATTTCGAGGGAAAGGTCTACGGTTGCATATTTAAATGTCTTGTTTTATTTAAAGGCCATACTCTGAATGAATATAAAACAAATCATGCCTATATTAGACCATAAGAAAACAGAAGGGCTTAATTCACAATCATTCTTGTCCCTGCACTATGGGTTTGACACTGCAGTTTCAAGGGATTTTCTTATTCCCAATATTCTGGCAAGGCCCCTCAGGGTTTTTTAACTTTAGCTTTGTTTTCCAGGGCCCCACAAAGAACAGAAACCACACTACACTTAAATGCACACCCATTATGCCCTGAGGGACCTTTTCTATCTTCCTTCATGTTCCTAGTCTGATAAAATAGTTAAAATAGCTAAAACAGGGGTGTAGTTATACTACTTGAGAAACAAGTCTGAGATCTGTCTGTACGCTGAGATAAGCAAAAGAGATTAGTCTGGATACCGATACTCAAATTGAAAAAATCAGGATTGTCTACATTTGGATTCACATCTTCAGCTTCTGGGGGAAACGGAATATATGAATTGAGATGTGACTGCAAAGAGAAGTTTACACACCTCAGAATAAGTGTTGAAGTAACATCAGTGGGTATAAAGATGCTGTTAATTCTTTTTTCAATACCATTTTTTCAGGGTTTTTTTTGTAAATTGCACTGAAATTTTATTCTCTCAAAACTATAAAAGAATGGCAAAAAAAAATATTTTTCTTCTTTAAAAAGAAGCAGCATGAGAAATTCAGCAAAGAGGAGAGGTTCCAAAGTGGTGGAAAGTAAATAAGAGCTCTAAAATTAATTCTTCTAACACATGCAAAAACATATGCACAAGTAGACATACCTACACACATATGTAGTGATAATGGGAACAGGAAATACAGGGTGAGACCTTTTGAGTCATCTTTCAAATCTGTGCTTTAGCACTGATATAGTTGTCCTGTTTAGAGAATTCATAAATAACATTTCAATCTTCATCAAAGCCACTGCAGAGCATGATGATGATTTTTAAAATTTGTAACCATCTTGACGCCTACTTTCCAATATCATCTTTCACATTAAAAGAACAGCATTTGATGTATGACCTAATTCTAATCTGTTGCTAAATTACCACCCACTCTGTCTTCATGGGATTTCTAGTGTTAAAGAGTTTTTTTATATCAGGATACTAGAAAAAAAAAAAATCTAAAAGTTGTAACAAATGTCATTATATTGTCCATCTTTGAAAATTATACATTTCTTATACATATTTTGTATTTTGGAATTATTACAATATTCTAGTAGAAAGGAAAATAAAAATTATAAAAAAGGAAGAAGTGAAACATAAATAAAGGACAAAGTCAGGAACAGGAATAATTCAAAAATGGAAACCAAAAGATACCAAGAAGACTCACGTCTCTTTTAAAGACTAAAGTAATATTGTTCATTTCTTTTATTAACGCGTGTTCTATGGAGGCTTTATGTATCTATGCAAGAGCTCCCTGTCAAGAAGGATTTAACGATGTGTTTTTTAAAAATTCTCTTGGACATCTAGTTGATAGAATGAGGTAAAGGCTTCAGAGAAATGGACAAGAAGAGGTTCCACTTCAGAAACACATACACTTCTATTCATTTTCCATGTATGGAAGCAAATTGGAGAGGTTTGAATTAAATAGGATAACAACATCCAGTGATGATGAATTTAAAGGCTGGATTACAGTCTGACCCAGAAAAGGCAAGGCAAAGCAATCAGTGCCAACAGGTCACAAGGATTGGCACTGTAAGGTATTCTAGCAAGGCTGGAGCTAATTCTTCCCAAGGTACCTCTAGGCAGTTCCCTGTGGACCACGTTCACCCTTTTTCCTACAAAAGTAATCATTCAAAGTTGGGTTTGATGCGCATGCAGCTCAGAAAAACTGAAAGCCACAATTCCAAACCAAAGTAAAATCAACCAAATGGCAACCGTGAAACAAAAAGCAACCGTGGTGAATGAGGTTCAGGAAAAAAATACAGAAGAGCGAGAATGTCATTGTACTTTATCTGAAAATTGCCCTATGCTCCTCATGGATTTCTTGAAACAGCTATGTCACCTTTGGATTTTGAGCATGCATTAGTTGGGTGACAACTGCAGAGGGGTATTGCATCTATGGAAGATGAAAGCATAAAAGAAAATGTCCTATGAGAGCCAGTGTTGCAGTATATTTTCAAAGGCTAAAACACTTCACCTTCAAAAATCTGAGCGTTCCTTGTGCTTTTATCTATTTTTTAAAATGTAAATGTATTCAACACCCACATTTTTATGTTGAAGTTTTAGCAGATGTTTGTACAAAACAGAATGGTGCCACAGAAGTTTGTTTTCAAAGGCAGACTGGCAGAAACTACAAGTAGATGGAATAGCATTAGCTTTAAATGGCATATATGTATCACCAAATTTTACAAGGTATGAATGCTTTAGAAGTCTTGAGATAATTATTGGAGCAAAGCTTTTTTTAAAAAATATGAACATTCTAAAATAAGCCTTCCCTGTCTTTTAAACAGCAGGATTTCTCTAATACTGTACATGCCTTTATAATTACTTTACTTCAATGTAATACTTTAATGAAGCCTAGTTTAATTAAATTAAATTTCTCCCTAGTGGTAACTCAATCAAAATGCATTCTACCCTCATTATGTTATCTGTAGGAGTCCAACATTGTAAGTGCTATAAGAAAAGCTGGTTTTAATGAGAATGGTCATAATGTATTATACTTGAGAGTCAAGTTGCAGAAACTTTAAATGTCATATAATGAAGAACTATACATTAAGACGAGAGGGCAGACATTTCAGTACTAATTGGTTCTGTTTAATATTGTCCTTTAAATTATGTTATTTATTACTTATTTATGACAGGCATCTACTTAGAATGTTATACTGCATGCAAGTTGCAGTGGCTAAACCTTCATAGATAAATATTTTTCTCTAAGACAGCAATCACTGAAATTTATATTGAAATGAGGTTCACTGTCACCTCCTGCAGAGATGTTTAACAATGACACATTAGTAATATATTTACAAGGACGCTAATTTTAGAAAAGCTTTTTTAGAAATATTTATAGTATACATCCTGGTAATATTAATAGACTAGAACATAACGTGCAATAGGGAAACAGCCTATCTCACTCTTGGCACCACTGATCTCCTCCAGTCAGCCACGTGTTTCCCTCAACCCAAGTCTCACCATTGTACATCCTATAATGTCCATGTTTATAAAACAAAGATGCCTTCTTACTTAGTTGCATCTTTGAAGGTTTTAGACATGTTCAGGGAAGAGGCAATTAACACCTTAGTCGGATGGGTATGATGCTAACAACCAGAAAAAAAATATTGAAAGATAACAAAGAAAGTGACCAAAAAACCAATAGTGTATGACTACACTTCTGTATAGCTACAAACTCTGTCACAATCTGTGTTGCTGATGGCTAACTACTACATCATGTTGTCTCCAACATCTTTGGTGGCTGTAGTACATATTCCCCTCAGCAGAATTTTGTCCTTACCAGGTATCCATTTTGGAGCAAATGTTAATTTTTCTCATCTCTGTTCCACTTCTTAGAAAAATTCCTTTGACACTTGCTGTGTCAGTACTTTCAAATTTGAGCTCTCACGCTACAGACTTTTTCATCCATAAAAGAGGACGCGCACTAAGCAAAGCATAGTATTTAAGTCCAAAATGTACATGGTGGCCCTGTAAAAGCAGTATTGCCACTTCCAGTAGTAACAGGTCAAAGCCTTTATGTAAACTGTGTCTTATGCTAACTTTGCAGACCCCTAGTCCTGGCCTGTTAGGCTTGTAATTAACCTGACATGAGAACCTGCAGCGTGAACCAGAGCTGAACACCAGGTGACTCCTCTTTTGATGTCCTTCTATGATGGTCTTACCGTTAAGTTCAGAAAGCAAAACTTAGTCTGGCTTCTCAGTAGCTCCCCATACAACTGATCACAGCAAATGATCTTTAACTTTTCACACACCTTATCTGAAGAAAATTATGAGGAAAAAGATTTCTTCGGTCACTTCTATTATTTGAAGCATTAGAATTCATAGTAAGAAGAGCAGGTCATGCATGACTTTAGTGAGTACTTCTTTCCATATCTTTCGATGAAAACTGGCTACAGTTTCTCTAAACTACATTGGTAGGTAACACAAGTGTTTTCTTAGTGACTCACTTTCTCTTCTCAGAAGATGTAGCCATCACTACTACCAAGATATCACAATAAGTCTGAAAGACCATCTTCTGAAGGTCAAAGTGCAGCAGGTCAAATTAAGGCAGCGCTAGGCAAAAGGAAAATTACTTGCAAAAGGTCATCAAGAAATGGAATGTACTTGATATAGCTACCTCAAAATCAGCTCAGTCTACACTACAACACTTCTGCAAAAACGCAGTTAATGTAGATAGGACTTGTCCACATATGATTTCTAACTGTTAGGGAACAAACTGTTGAGTAGAAAGTTTATTTAAACATAAATCTTCAAGGTATAGCTCACAACCAACCAATCTCTTTCTCCAAAATGGTACCACAAGCAAAACAGAGAATTTCCAGAATCACTACATAATCACAGAAACACAATAAACAATAGTTTCAACCTTGAATACTTCTTGAAATATAAAGACATATAAATATTTATAATATTACTAAAGGTATTTAAAGGAACAGTTGGGTCTATATTTCTGCGCAGTTTTCTTTGGGGTTTCCAGATTTGGTAATTAGCAACATAATTTTTGAGAATTTAAGTTGATTCAGTTACAACTGTGTAGATTTGACTGCTTTGAAAAGCTGGCCCTAGGAAAAAGCCATTCACAAACTTCAGATGGATTTGAAAAATTTCTGCCTCAGCCCAGTGATTAAATACTAAGATAAAGATTTACTTTGTCATGATGAAATACCTTATTTTTAATGAAAAAAAAAATCTGTTTAGAGAGATTTTACCTGTTCTACAATTGATGAATCTCCTAAACTCGTTACTAGATTATTTTTGTGTGATTATATTGACACAGTTCAACAACAGGATAAAAAAAAAAAGCAGTCAGAAGAATGAAAAAAAAGAGGGTACAAAATCATCAACTCTTAATGAAACACTTCCATGGACTGTCCAGGGAAAAGGTGAGGAACACTTTTGTGCAGAGGACTGAATCTAATTCTGACATCTGGAGGAAAAAGACAGAGTTTGAGCAGGTTTTACAGAAGCTATTATTTGGGGAAGAAGAAGGAAAAGCAGACTCATAATTAATTCAAATCAATTATACTTGTTTAGCTTAGACTTGTAGAAGTATGTAGAGACTCAACAAATTCCACCTTCTCATTTTAAAAATTCTTGAATTGTTGTAACCTGCTTGTAAAATTGCAGGTGCTACTCACATGAGGTTGGTTCTGTACTTCACCCCCTGACAGCCTTCTCATCCTTTTCTATTTCTGCAATGACAGATGTCATGACTTGATGAGTATCAGCCGGATTTAATTTCTCTGCTCCGTATTTCAAACCACTTTTGATATATTCTATGTAGGTGCAATGTCTTCCTCCTTTCTGTGTTTCCTTTGGGTTAATTTTATCTTTGTGTTTCACTTGTTCCAGTCCCTCGATCTTTGTGTATTTCATTCATTTATTTACAATCCTAAATTATTTCTTGCTCTCTGTTCACTGATTTGCAACTTCTCTCTCAACTTTTTCTTTCTTTGTCATGGGTTTTCTTAACTCAGTGCCCCTCAGATCTTATCCACCTTACACTTAAGTCTAGACAAAGACACGTAGGAAGCTGACAAAAAAAGAAATTCTCATATAACACATACAGAGGATAAACATAACAATTTAATTCTCTCTAACTGGCATACGTCTTAAGATAAAGAGCAAGAGAATCTCACTTATTTTCTTTTGGAAAATAAGCAAATGGTAAGTTACAGCTGATACATAAAGTGAGATTGAAATGAAAATCATTTAAATCTTACTTAAAGTTGACAAGTTGCAAAAAATTCAAAACTAAGAATATTTTTAAAATGTAGAAATGACATGCTTCCAGGACTGGATATAAGGTTAACTGCATGTTTATAACCTTATTTTTCCCTGATTTTAACATTATTTTTCTAGTGAATATACCTAAACTGGAACACTGAGTATTCATTCTTATCATATTCCAGTTATGCTGTTAAGATGAGTGGAATGGAATACAAATAATTGAGCCATTGCTGGAGCTCACTGACTAGCTTAGTAAGCAAAACTGATCTTAGAATGGACTAGATATTAACATACACTACAAAGTAACTGGCTTGCAGACTTAATTGCTACAAACTACTGCTGCTTAAGAAATATGCCTCAGATGAACTTTCATTCAGAAAGCAATTGTAAAAGTAAGAGTGGATTTTATTTTTTCTTTTGTCCTCTTGCCTTGCTGTTTAGTGCATTACTATTTGATTTACCTATTTAACTTTCTAATAAAGTAAGTACTCTAAGAAATACCTGGCAAAAAAAAAAAGAGGCACCAGGAATATTTAATAAGCACTAATATTATTTAGTATTGTGCGTATTTTTATCCTGTAGAGTGAAATAGATTCCATATTATTGTTTTATAATCTCTGTGTGACCTAGTACAGTGTTCTATAAAAGCTTGTCTTAAAAGAAGTAACGTGTTATCATTGACTACTGGAATTTAGATCTGCAGATCTCTGGAAAGTGTGGCATAATGTCTGCAATATAGCACTTTTTTTTAAAACTATTTTGTCAGAAATATAAGAAACAAATATACAAAAAAAGGAGAAACGTGAAGCTAAAAAAGTGGATCAAAAAATGCTACTGAATTTTTACACGCTGTGTACATTATGTATTATCAAGAGCAAAATTGTAAATGCTGACATGAATATAGTCAAGAAAAGAAATCAGAAAAAAAATACCTAGTAAACTAGGTAAAATGGCACAATTATTCTGCCTCTGAAAGCCAGTTAAGTTTCTTGTCTGGAACAAATGATCTGTTACCACAAAATACTAAAACAGTATTGTAGCAGCAGTACTTTAATGCCTACTGAGATACCTCTTTCATATTCACAAGTGACTTCCTCTTTTCTGGCGCCTACTCTGTTTTATGTGCAACTTCGTTCTAAAAGTTCATATTATGTGAAGAAACATACTTCAAGGTTTATCATACATAAAATATAGTTAAATTTTTTAAAACATGAAAGAAAAATATAAATCAATATTGTTGCTAAACATACAAAAATCATTATGAATATGGGCTGTACTTCTCTGATACACAAACAATTTGCTTTTGATGAGTGAGTAGGAAGAATATGAAGATAGTGCCAGGACAAAATTACCAGGAAATTTCTTACTTCTTATGATACTACCATTTTTTAGAAACGTACACAGCTGTAATTTACAAGCAGCAGAAATTCTCACACACTTTCTGTCCTCTAAACAAGCTCCTCAACTCTTTTGTCCATAACCTCTCCAATCTCCTGACTGCCAGAGTAGTCCACATCAGACTTGTTAATGGTAAACCTCCTTTCCATCCAGTTTTCTCAGAAAAATTATATCTACCACAGCAGCAGTGAACTTGATTACTAGGCATTCATGCATGAGTGAGAAAAATGATCAGACTCCAAAATGTAAAAGGTGTGTGCACTGTATAAAGCTTGTGAAAGCAAAATTGCAGACATGCAGTTGAGAAAATAGTTGTAGGTGAAGTCCTTAAATGATTTGCCACATCAAATTGGCCTTTGTGGATTTGGTACATAGTGTCTGGAAAGTAAGGAAACCATCTCCCCATCACTATGAGAAATCTTTACTGATGCACTTTGGGGGGGCATTCTTTGACTTTTACTTAAAATTCTTTTCACAGGTTTAACTGTTAAGTGTTGCACAGTATAAGAAGTTGATGTCTGCTCTTCAAAACTGACATATTTTGTCAGTCTAATTCTATGATTCTATAATTCTACGATTCTTAAAATAGGTATCTATTCAACAGAGGGTATTTAAAGCTTGTGTCAATAATCACCTGTGGGAACTGCTTTAACAGAGAAATGCTTTTAGTAAGTTCAAAGAGACCCCACATATAGGGAGGAAAGTATTCTTAATTCTTCTTTCTAATTTAACATAGCTGCTGTTTGTCTATCTACTTTGTCAGAAAAGAGAAAAAAAAGTAGTCTTATTACTGAAACCAGTTTAGACTGATCTTTAAACAGCTTATAGCATGTAAGATTGAAATAATTTAGAAGCTGTTGAGGACACCCAATAGAAATTACTGTCTCCTGGTTTTTAAAGGATGGATGTCATACTTCTGATATGGCCCACAGAACAAAATACATCCGCTTTCTGTACTGATGAAATGAAAAAATATTTTATAAATTTATTATGTCTTATAGTTATAATAATATATAGATTACTCAAGCAAAAGAAAACAAAATCAGACAGAAAGATTGTTGTTGTTAAAAGTATATAAACTGTTCATTCAGAGCTTGTCCTTTTGCAGTACTGGTGTAGTTTTTTGCTGTCTTTGAGGTACTATAAAGTTACTATAAATTCAATGATAAAAAAGTTGGTTTACATTTATCTCCTCATCAAAAACATAGCAAATACTTTAAATGATTTGCAAGTGGAACATTCTAATCAAGCTAGAAAATATGTCGCAATGTTAGTCATACTGTCCAACATAAAAAAAAAGCTAGCAATTTAGAATCACATGAAAGATAAAGAATTCTAGTGGGAGAAGTCAAAATAACACAGGATCTGTACATTTTATGAGCTTTACAAACTATCAAGAAGAATAACTCACTTGTCTTTTTGCACACCTCCAACTCCAACCTATGGCAACAATTAAATTTTACAAACATAAGGAAGTTCAAAGTAATTTGGTACAGCTTTAAAGACTAAATATGCTTAGAAAGGTTCTGATGATCCTTATGTCTAATTAGAACAAAAGTGATCACTTTCACTGATTTAGGACTTGTTGTCTTTGAGGCAGTCTAACCTCTGGTTGCTTTAGTAACAATATAGCCTAAGAATTATCTCTCAAGTGACAGATAAGGCTAAGAGCAGAAGTCAGCTATATTTTAAGTCTGAAATCTCTTATTTACGGTTTTCTCTCGGAGCACTCTCCAGCTTTACAACTTCAAACTTTTCCTTTTAAGTTTACTAGAATAAATGTATTTGTGGCTCATGCCAGTGTAATATTTATAATGGACTTCCATTAACATCACAGCCCTAGGACTTCCTTGGAATAGACCATCCAAGTTGGACTGGAAATTACAAACCTCAAGGATGCCAGACATTAGGGGCTGTGAAAGTTAGCCTGAGAACTGGCATCGCTGACTACTAGAATAAGGATGCTTGGCCATCACCCTCTCCATGCTCCTCTACCAAAAGGCAAGCTGCAGGTAGATCTCCCATGACTCTGGAATGAAGCCCCTAATGGAATTGTTAATGGAGTTACTGGATAGACTGTACGTATATATGCCACCCTCTGCCTCAATCCAAGAGACACGATTAACTTTCCAGTGTCCTCCTAATAAAACAGGTTTTACTGCTGTCCTGGTTTCAACTGGGACGGAGTTAATTTTCTTCCTAGCGGCTGGTACAGTGCTGTGGTTTGGATTTAATATGAGAATAATGTTGATAACACACTGATGTTTTAGACACTGTTAAGCCCTGCTTACCCTAAGTTAAGAGTTGTTCAGTTTCCTGTGCTCTGCCAGCAAGGAGGCGCACAAGCAGCTGGGCAGGAGCACAGCCAGGACAGCTGAACCGAACTTGCCAAAGGGCTATCCCAGAGCACAGAAGGGCACGCTCTGTACATAAACTGGTGGGAGTTAGTTGGGAGGGGTGGATCGCTGCTCGGACAGTGTTTGGGCAGTGGGTGTTGAGCAACTACATCAGTTGTCTTTTCTTGGGTTTTATTTCTCGCTCTCTTTAAAAAAAAACCAACTTCATTACTATTATTATTATTATCATTATCATTATTATTATTATATTTTCATTGCTTTTATGTTTTTTGTTATTAAACCATTCTTATCTCAACCTATGAATTTTACTTCTTTTTTTTCCACTCTCCTCCCCATCAATCTCACTGGAGGAGTGAGCGAGCTGCTGTGTGTTTCTTCGTTGCTGGCTGGTGTTAAACCAAGATAGCCACACTGTTCCAGACTACAGTGTATGAGAATAAGTGATGACCATTATCAGAGTGTTTTGGTATGAAAACATGTTAAAGACAAAAAGACAGCAACACTCATCTTTGTAAAAGTTAAAAACAGGAAAAAAAATCAAAATACAATCAAAATACATGAGGAGAAGAGGAGACATGACAGAAAAACTGGAAGTCCTCCAGTCTGATCTCATGACCTGTTGTAACAACCCTGCAACAGATACGGTATCAGAATAACAAAAGAATTAAGAAAACGAAAATGAATCTTGTATTTTAAACACATTATCCACATTAGGACATCTCTGGTTCTTACAATCTAAAAAGAAGAAAATGCTATGCCTAATCCGGTGTCACTTTCTTAAAAAAGAAAAAGAAACAAAAGAAATCAATGTAAGTTTATTAATTTTAATTCCAGTCTCCTGATGAGGGCAGCTTTCAAATACATCTCAACACAGATGGAGAGATAGAATGCTGATGAATAAGGCATATATTTTCCAGCCTCAAGTAAATCATTTATCCCTGCAATTACAAGTCAGAGAAGCTACCAAACGATTTTTTTCACTTGTGATTCTTGAGATGTTTTTTTCAGAATTAAGAGAAGCACATTGACCTCATTTTGCATTAAACATTTGCTAATGAGATCAGTTTAGTTAATATTGAAACAAATAACAATAGAATATTCTGTAGGGTAAAATTGTTGACATTCAGTCATTTTTACAGAGATTATTTAAATAAAATTTTAACTTATTTTAAATTAAATTGCAATGATCTGGGATTTAAAAGTTAACAAAAAATTAAATTATATAATTTAGTTCATTTTTTGTGTGTGAATGTATATAAAGAAAACAATCTTCTTTTATGCATCACAGGAAAAAAACAAGCCAGCTTGCTCTCATTAAGAGATAGGAAAAAAGTAAAAATCAATCTGCCTGGCTAATATTAATCTTTGGCAAGATTTGAAATACCTCCCCTTTAAGAAAAAAATATAAAATACTTGTCCTTAACATCACTCCTATAGACATTGGTTTTATTCTGTGCATCCACATTATTTACCCTCAAGCAGAGCTGATAAGCAGATGGTTCTACATGCTGTAAGGTGCGGTAAATGATTTCTGGTTAGTAAATATTGAGTCATTATTCAATCCATATTACATATTTTAAAAATCATTTTTATGACAACAACTAAGAGTCTCCTAGGCAAAAAGAACCAAAACCTTAACACTAGTAATCAAGCCAAAACTTTGAGATTGGCGCAGGAAGAGTAAAGTGAAAAACTAACCAAGAAAATGCAAAATCCTAACATTAGTATGTCATATAAACTATATATTTGCACACACAATTGCATATATGCAGTTTTGAGCTTGATTCATAGCTATGACTACTTTGAAAAAGGCAATACTTTGCCATAGAGGAAGACTTTTTAAAACCACTTTTTACTGAAACTTTTTTTTTTTTTTGAGAAAAGGAGTATAAAGGGTAATTTTTGGTAGCTATGTTTAACTCGATAACGTAATAAAAGAAATTCCACAACCATGGATAAAGCAGCTGTCTTGAAATATATGTAACTATTTTCACCCTTGAAAGTATCCCTCCTCTTTGACAGACTCCAATATCTTGATAGACTCCAAAAGATTTTACATATCTTCAATTTAAAAGCATGGATCAGCACTCCTTCTCATGTCTGCACTCATTTTGCATTTCACTTTATATTGAAGAACAGTTATGAATGTCTGAAACTAATTTGTTTTCTGTCCTAAATTGTCATTTCATACTTCTAAGCAATTGCTAAGTTACAGGCAGAAGGTTTTGTAGTTTTTCAACACTACATATTAAAACATATTCTTTATACTGTCAGGAGCATAAGGGGATCCTGTCATTTCTTATAAAGTAACTAATCATTTAGATATGTTTATAAGATTTGATTACGTAGGAGTAAGAGTAATCAATCTGAAATCTTAGAATATGATTTTATTTTTTTTTGGCTCAGGCTTATGTGTTTCCAAAAAGTGATGTGAGAATTGTTAATTACCATAACAGAAAGTTGCTGGTTAAATCAAAAATGCTGGTTTTCTATTAACATTTTTAAAAAATGCACCATCATACTGATTTTAGTAAAAGAGTTTCAACCAGTGAATAGCCAATGTAGGTGAAGAATATACTTGGTTTTATGAACCTGCTCCACTGTTGTGCAACACAGGGTTCCAGCTCACACTGTAGTGCAGTATGACTTGTAGATATACACAATGGATATTAATTGCAATTATTTAGGAGTATGTCTTCTAAACTCTCCAATTAAAAAAATAAAATTAATACATGTCTAAAAATTAACTGTTCAACATAGAATCATAGAATGGCCTAGGCTGGAAGGGACCTTAGAGATCATTTAATCCAACCTCCCTGTCATGGGCAGGGACGCCACCTCTCGACTAGGTTGGGCAACATATGGGGACCAAATGGGAATCATATCTGATCAGATAATCTCAGAATCTATGTGGAGAATTTTAAACTACTTATGACAATGTAGGCTTGATAAAACTACAACATAATAAGTTACAGAATTACAAATTCCATAATTTAGGATGTAAAAATGAAATTTTCCTCTATAGATGAATACACATAGTATAGAAGCAGAAATGTAATAATAGCATTAACATTATCATGGATGTAAAGTCTGTTTATAAGGCTAAGAATGATAACAAAACTATTTATATATGGCCTGTATTTAAAACTGTCACTTAAGATAAAATTAGATAATTATAGCTGGTGTACAGAAACAAGACACTGTAACCATAGACTATTATAATACAAGAAAGCTTATACTTTAATCTGAAAAATGAGATTCCCAAATCTGGTTTTGTTCCAAATTACATCAGTAAAGCTGTTTTAAGTGGGCCCAAACTATGCCAATGTTCTTTGCTTCATGACTACTGACTATATCTCAGGTAAAATAAATCAATATCAGTCAAATTTATTCTGTGTATAATAGCTAAAATGATACCTCAAATCTATTGTTATTTCAGCACATGGAAAAGCTTTTCGAAGACACCTGTGCTGAAGGGGAAATTCTGCCCTGAAGTAGAAACAAACAAACAAGATAACGAACAAACAAATAAATAAGAAATAAAAATAAAAAATGCTATGAAAACTCTAGATCCAGAGTAGTTTTCTCTCTGTGTAAATAACTGTCCTGCTCACTCAGACCACTAGTTCATCACAGAAATCAGTAGGAAGCACACACATGTATCTAGCAAGGTAATTTGGCCCATAAATTTGATTGATCCATTTCTGTTGACTACATCATAGAATCACAGAATCACACAATCGCTGAGGCTGAAAAAGCCCTCTGAGACCATCAAGTCCAGCCTGTGACTCAACAGCATCACAACAGCCAGACCAGGGCACTAAGTGCCACACCCAGCCTCTCCTTAAACACCTCCAGGGACGGTGACTCCACCACTGTCCTGGGCAGTGCATCCCAGTGCCTGATCACCCTCTCCATGAGGAAGAGCTTCCTGAGATCCAACCTAAACCTCCCCTGACGCAGTTTCAGGCTGTGCCCTCTCGTCCTGTCACTAGTTGTTCGGGAGAAGAGCTTGAATCCCACCTGACTCCAACCTCCCTTCAGGCAGTTGTAGAGAGTGAGAAGGTCCCCCCTGAGTCTCCTCTTCTCCAGGCTAAACATCCCCAGCTCCCTCAGCCTCTCCTCACAGGACTTTCCCTCCAGTCCCTTCCCCAGCCTCGCTGCTCTCCTCTGGACCTGCTCCAGCCCCTCAGTGTCTCTCTTGCAGTGAGGGGCCCAGTCCTGCATACAGGGCTCGAGGGGAGGCCTCACCAGTGCTGAGCACAGGGGCAGAATCACATCCCTGCTCCTGCTGGCCACACTGTTCCCGACACAAGCCAGGATGCCATTGGCCTTCCGGGCCACCTGGGCACTCTGCTGGCTCATGTTCAACTGGCTGTCAACCAGCACTCCCAGGTCCCTCTCTGCTGGGCTGCTCTCCAGCCACCCTTCCCCCAGTCAGTAGTGCTGAAGGGGGTTATTGTGGCTGAAGCGTAGGATCCCGCACTTGATCTTGTACAACATACCATTATATCACAGATAAAGAACTTCAGACTTCACTACTAAATTCCGTACATTTAGGAAATAAAATCTTTTTTTCATAGAATCATAGAATGGCCTAAGCTGGAAGGGACCTTAGAGATCATTTTAATCCAGCCTCCCTGCCGCCAGGGACGCCACCTGTCGACTAGATCAGGCAACACATGGGGACCGAACGGGAATTGAACCCGCAACCTTAGCGTTGTTAGCGCTACGCTCAACTGACTGAGCTAACCAGCCCCCTTCTTTTTCGTATCTCCAATCAACAAATAATTTCAAAGCATCTCCCTATATGTAGTCCAGATGAATCTTAACTGTAAATCTAATGTAGTCGGTAATAGAACTGTAACAGAGAGAACTCTGGACATATAGCAACTATCAACTTGTAGATGTTAAAGTATACATATGAAACATATTCCCTTGGTTGAACAAATATAGAAAATTTTCATCTGTAGGTAACATTAGAGACAGGAGAGGGATTTAGTGTACATATGATCTGTCTCCAAGTCATCACACTGATCAGGTAATTAAAAATATTGAAGTAACACTGCGCTTCCAATACAGTTCTTATAAAACATGAATTAAAATTTTACATAATAATACTCTTATATCAGTTTGAGAAGCATTACACTGTGAATCCTGCAAAGACTTTGATGAATGCCCTATTAAGATAACAGCCCAGTCAGCTGCAGTATTGTTTATAATTTTAATGGTTTTAACACAGCAATGAGGCAGCAATATTTTTCTTTCAATTTCAAACAATGTAGCATTGAAACAACTGAAGGGCAATCAAGGAAGCTACAATTCTATTTTTTTGCATCTCTTGGAGTAGGAGGATTATAGTGCCTTTTGTTAGTTTCATACAACAATGTTAATAAAACAGTCTTAGGTGATAACTTTTCTAAGTGATGTCTGTTTACATACAATACGGTTTCTCTGTTATTTGAAAGCTTAAATTTACATCTGTGTGGAATAATCAAATTACATTTACCAGGTAGGATTTTGAGAATCACTAAACTTTTACTGAGTCTTTGTTTCCATTGACTTAGTCTAATCAAAGACTGAACTAAGTGCTTCTTTCATTGAGAATCTGTGAATAAACAATGAATAAGTATTAAGAACCACGGGATTGTGGACATAACATTCTTTCCATGGAAAAAGTTCAGCTATCAAACTACACAAACTTCTGTTGGGTTGACTTGTCCTTGGTTAAGACTACTCATAAAAATAAAAGTTTTGCAGAATATTGTAAAACAATAGTCATCCAAATATCTAGCAATGGTGGGAATCTTTCAGTTCTTTCATTTGTTTGAAGGAGGTTGGTTCTTTTCACCTATAAGACCACGTTAATTACTGGTCTAGTGATATTGGGGAACAGGTATATAACTCATTTGTCCTGTGGGATGGTTCAGGAAATCTGCAGTGGGCTTAGGTCAGACTTCTTCACCTCACTGACACTATTTGTAGCATAGAAATATCCTCTATTGCCTTAAAAGAGGAAAAGAAAACATGCTTTCAAACTGTTTTACTTTTTCAGCTGTTTTTGTTGTTTGTTTTTTTGCCTCCACAATGAAAGCATCAACACTGCTGGATGCTCTGTAAAGGCCAATACTAATATTAGTTAAACGTGTTGTTTCTTTTCTGGACTGACTGAGGATAAGTAATTCTTTTGTTTAAAACTGGTTAATTTTTCTTTTACAGGGCATTATTCATCACTATATTCTTATTCAAATTATTTTAGAATATACTTTGATGGCAGCTTAATTGTGTGGAATTTTTGTTTCATAGATTTTCTTTTATAAAAAAGCAATTTTATTACACTTAGGTTTGAATTCTCAGCAAACAACAGTTAAAGTCTAGGCATTTGCTCTGCATATTTATAAAGATGTTTAAAGGAGGATAAATAAAAATAACATTCTGTGCTCCAAATTTCCCTCTATCTTAATGTTTCCTTTCCTTCTTTCTTAGAAAGTTCTCTTATTGCCATTGATATATTAGTTTAGTCATATTTTCTGCCCTTTCATGCTGAAGCAGAATGCCAAATAAAGAATATTACTTTCTGCCAAAGGTTTTCAGAGAGTGTAATTAAAAGTTTGTCTCCCTGTTTTTATTTAGCTTTTCCTGGCATTTGACTAATTTGGCAGCATATGTTAGGTTTGTTTATTAACTTGTGCATAGTAATTAGAGCAGTGCTTTAACAGAGACACACAAGAAATGTGTTCTATTTATACTTGAGAGGAAGACATTTTTTAAAAACCTACATAAAATGAAAATAATTTTTGAATTTAATTCTGAAATCTGGAGGTATCCGGGTGGATTTACGTAACTGACTTTATAATAATTCATTCTTTATAAAAAAGGTAATCACAGGTATTTTAATTAGTGTGCCAGAAATGTGGCCTACAGAAATAATTCAGAAATGCAGTATGTTATTCAACTATATGCACTTAGGAGAGTGACAATATGGCTTTTGACACAAAGACTTCCATGTTTTAGACAGCCTGTGTTCACAGCTTAGTCATTCAGAGTCCCCAAGATTTGCCTTAGGAAACAGATTTATGTCCATGATAGGTAATTGCGAATTTCGCATTTATAGGACGTTTATTGGTAACGTGCGGATACTTAGCAGCCATTTCTTCTGGAAATTTGTATCTAATTTTCTGTGAATAATGAAATAAATTCTCCCAGTTGGTAATTCTGTAAGAATGAATGCATACCATTACACATAGCAATATAATTAACAGTTCATCTTAAATCTCAATTCTAATAATACAATACTATCTACTTATAATGGAATTTGATAATTCAAGTATTTATTAAAAAAGTTCGCTTTTTTCTTTTTTAACCTTCAGTACTGGCTGCCCATTTAATTGCCTGCCCTAAAGGAAAGTTAGATTTTTAGGCCATAAATTTATACAAAATTTATTAGATCAATAGAAATCTACTGTGTTTTGTATTGTTTTTTCTCCTTTTCTTGAAAAGCCAGTAAAATTTATTCACTAATTAGAGGGAAGGAGGAAGGAAGATGTTTAGGATGTGACACATGTACTGACCTTAACCTGGCAAACAATCTCAGAAATTCATAACAAAATCAGAAGATATAATACAAATATGCAAAGTATTTATGATGAGACACAATGCCAGACAGACTGGAATCTTGAACAAAATTATTGCTCTGATATGAGCAAAATGAATGATACTAGGGTACACAAAAGAGAAATTACTTTCAACAGAGGAAGGATGGATTTCTTCATTAACTGTACGAGCAACAGAAGGAAATGATATACTACCTTACAAGATAGAACAGACTTATTTGATACTATCTGAAAACCCTTCATAGATTATACACAAAAACACTAATGACACTTTCAATGCACTGTAATAACAGGGTACACGTAGGGAGAGCTCATCAAGATTTTACAGTTGTCACCTCTCTTGCCAGCCCAACAACTTGCCAGGATAACAAATACAACCTAATAAAACTATATTTGCTTGCTCAGATTCCTAGAACAAGTATGTTAGTCATCTTTCAGATTTTTCCTATATGTTAATGACAATTCTTGTACTACAGTGAAGAATGCTAAGCAAAATTACTTCACGTGAAACTAAATTACATCAACATCTACAAAAGTTACATGAAAGTAGCACAGCATACAGAGACTTTTAGCTTTTGGATGCATCCATTCTAGAATGGGATGTGGACTGCAGCTTCACTGTGGGAAAATTTCAGGCCATTCATATGAATTTAAAATGTTGCCCATACGAGGCTACCACCAAGTCTCCAGCTGCACTGGGGTCAGACTCTTAATCTCTAGGTTTTATTTAAGAATGAAAATAAGAATACATGTAGGTCCTCAGACTACCAGAGGACCTACATAAGACTGGATGTGTAGCTCCACTGGGTCCCAAAAATATTTATTTATTTGTAGCTGCTTCAGCAGAAACTCAAATTGCAAGTATCCTTGGTATTTATAAACTGCTTAAAGTGTCATTAAATACTCCCACTACAGGTATTAAATAATAATAGCTAGAATAAACATTGGTGTATTGGTGTTGTGTAGCAATAACTATATGCTTTCGTAGCAGAAGGAGCTGTCTCCCAGCAGTGGAGTGGTTCCAAGTAGGCAACCCACATTCTTGACTGAAGAGGTGTGTCAACTCTTCCTGGTATTAAATATTGGCTTCCATCTGTAAAACCAGACTTGTTCAGCCCGAGAAGATTTCACATGTAGTGGAGAAATTGAGATCTGTTGCTTAAAAATTTATCGTCTCCTTGCTTACAGTATTATGTTCAAAAGTTCAGGAGCTGATGAAGAAGACTTGCTATGTGAACAGGGGCTCAGACCACACATTTGGCACAAATCAGAGGTTTTCTAATACCACGTCTAAAATAGCATTTCTACATAAATTTATTTTAGCCAGTTCCTGTGCTTAGTCCTGGGAACTCTTCAGTCATTTGGGATATGGACCCTACATATTTTTCAAGTCCTATCAGCACTGTGAAAATCTGAAAACATGATCAGCTTGCGACCTCACAATTGAAGTTTGGTGCTTACAGCAGTTAAAGAGTGGGGGGCACAGCAATGCTCACAACTTCCTCCAGTGACAGAGACTCCCAGCTTATTCCTAAGAAAATTCATTCACACTATACAGGATAGGATGAGTGGCAATGCTTTTAAGCTAGAGAGATTTAGATTAGACATTAGGAAGTTCTTTATTATGAGGTTGGTGAAACACTGGCACAGGTTGCCCGAAGAGGTGGTGGAGGCTCCATCTCTGGAGACATTCAAGGTCTGGTTGGATGGGACTCTAAGCACCTGATGTAGTTAAAGGTGTCCTGCAGGGGAGTTGGACTGGATGACCTTTAAAGGTCCCTTCCAACCCAAAGCATTCTATGACTCTACAATTCTGTGACTGTGAATCTGGAGAAGGCACAGTGAACTGCAGCTCAGGAGACTGAGTGATGAAGGAGTTAGAAATGATACAGGATTCTGAAATCAAATTATAACATAGTAGAGGTATAAGTTCAACCTCATGACATGGTAAAAAATAAATAGTGTTAACCAAATACAAATATTTAACCACATAATCACAGAATAACTGATATCAGCAGGGACCTCTGGAGGTCACTACTGGGTAACGCTCTAAGTGAGAGACACCTAGTGAAGGTTGCCCAGGATCAAGTTCAGGCTGCTTTTGAATATCTTCAGGGATGGAGTTTTCACCACTTTTCTGAGCAACTCACTCTAGTTCTCCGTATAGATTTGCTTACTTTATTCACTGTGAGAGATGTGTTATCCAGTGCAAAAATCTTGTTATGTGTGAAACCATGTCAGTCCAGGTCCTGACAAAGGCTAGTGCCAGTTTAAGTTACCACCTGTAATTTTAACTACATATAAAAACATCCATCCATCCATCCATCCATCCGCTCATCAATCCATACACTGTGGAGGGGGGGGAGGAAGGACGGGG
>NW_009706267.1:31826-43472 GCF_000703405.1 Apaloderma vittatum | reverse complement strand
GGGAGGGAGGGAGGGAGGGAGGGAGGGAGGAAGGAAGGAAGGAAGGAAGGAAGGAAGGAAGGAAGGAAGGAAGGAAGGAAAGCTAATCATCACTAAATTAGGCAGTTTGCACATTTACAATTTACATTATAAATGCACAGCACTTCTGACTATAGGATTTTGGACTTCTACTCAAAATGACCTATGAAACCTTGTGGTATTTTTCATATTTAAGAGGCATTCATGTCAGTTATGGAACTAACTTAAACTTCTTTCTAATGCCTTGGCCCACTGATTTTGTTCTTTGGTTTTGATAGGTTACTTCTCCCACCCTTGAAGAACTACAGCTTTCAGTGATTCTATACACTATTAAGGTAAAAGTATACAATAAGACCTAAAAGGATGAAATTAACAATACAAACGGTATAAAATTGGAACTTACACTGTAGTTAGTAGACTTAGCACATCACAGAAAACCAAAGTTCATAAAAGTTGTTACATTCAATTTAATGAAAACAGCCATAAGTGTATCTTTGTTCTCGGGTGCTATTACAATGTTTAATGCATGTATTTTGATGTGTTTGTTGTCTTCTCTGGTTTTGCAGTATCAGAAAGAATCACTGTTTACTGATTAACACGTTTCAAATTGATTATTTTCATTTGGTATCCCTAGAATTACAAATTAAATATATTACTCCTACTTATCAGTTTCTAAAAACAGCAATGGAAGGCCCATTAAGAGTCAAAACGTTTTTGCTTCCCCCAAGGCTCTCTTATTAAAATGCAAACTTCCATAGTTCTTTTGATTTTACTTTGAGAAAGTCTGAGAAAAAAAGTAGTAAAATATTAATTCTCCATAATATGAGACATGAGAAATGATGTTCCCTCAGTAGATGAAAATTTTCTTTGAAGTCAAAAAAGCACAGTAGTGGACAGTACCTGAAAAATTCATCATGAGTCAGTCACAATCTTGGTCAGATTGCACACAGAAAGAACCAACAGATCAAATCTTTCATTTATTAATAATTTTAATGCACACCTTGTAAGATATGCACATTTCCTTTTGCATGAAAGCATGATGTGAACCTGTGATGAAGGCTCAGACTCTCATATAAATAGAAATATTAAGAAATCATCAAATTGAAGCTACATTTGCCACTCGTATCACCAGAAGTTAATGTCCTGTGCATTGCAGCTACAGTTATCAGGTAAGGATATGGAATATAGCTGACAAAATTTTAAGTATTATCCTCTGTTCCTAAAACAGGGACAGTAGTCAGAGTTAGTGAAGCTTAACAAAAACCAGTCAAAGGATGTGTTTAAATAAATATAAAGCAAGTTTTAAATACAGTTTGTGGGTTACTAAACAGAAAAGTATTTAAGTGTCTTCACTGGGAATAGTGCTTAAGTGATTTCTAAGCTGGCACTGCACTATGCTTAAATGACACAGAATATGACTAATAAATACATAAATAAATATCAGGAGTAAAACAAGACCATGCAAGTGTCAAAGAGAAGTAGAAGTTTCAGAATGCCTTTCTCTGACCTTTATTGAGTACTCAACTGAAAAATAAAATTAGAAAAGAGGCTTTGCCCTAAGTTATAAATAAAGCCCATTCTGATTTTCTGAGTACGTTGGCACTTTCTTTCAGTCCAATCAGCTTCAAGACACCAGAATCCACCTCATCTGCCAATTCAAAGATTTATTTAACAAAACATTCATGAGATTTTTGGCAAGTAATATGATATTAGTAATATAATACGATATTAGTTATGATAACTACCTAAATGAAAATGTACAGCTCACCAGTTCCCTTGTCAGATAATTTCTTTGTCCCTGGGTGACTGAAGTTCAGGGGATGTCTTCCTTACAGACTCCTTCCTAACACAACTGAAAGGCATAAAAAATCTTAGCTTCTGCTTCCTTACTTATGTCTAGTAGTACACACAATTAATAAGATATATAAACACACGCATATGAACTAATGCCCTTTAGCTATCCAAGTGCTGGCCATTTACTAATTTTGCTAAATATATATTTAGATACAAATTGTAGTGATCTAATTACTAAAGTAAAAGTGTCACTTTACTTTTCATTTATATGGTAATAAAAACAACTTTTTAATTTTTCCTCATTTTACATGTATGCAATTGTTCTGAACGTTTTCAGTATCATTAGGAACTCAATGGCTAAACAGCAAGAAGTTGTAACAGCAAGATAAAGATCTGAGCCTGCACCTTAAAAAAGACTAATTTTTTGTTTGCACTATTAGACACAAAGTTTATGCCATGAAATTTATATACAAACTAAGCATCATATATTCAATTGCAAAATTGGCACAAGCATGTGCACAGAAGGTTGTTTTAATACTGTATAATAACGTTAACAGCAACAAGAGCTAAAATAATTGTCATTGTTTCTATAGTTTTTACCTTCATGAGTGTGTTATGCACCCACATATGCACTGTCAGTGCAAAACAGTACGATGGTTACGCATGTCCCATCTGCAGTACTGCATGAAAATAAATCTGAAGTGAACTAAAAACAAATATACCAAGCAGGTAACTGACTTCCTGGGTTGAGTTTGTCTGAGTAATGGGGAAGCTGTGGGGGTGACTCCTTCAGAGAAACTCCTGGAGTCTTCTTGAGCCCAGGAAACCTGCCAGACCTGCTCCTGGCTAAGACCAGGCCAATCGTCACCTCTGTGAATCAATATATTCAAGAGGGGATGTCTGTTGGAGGAGCTCCCTTTTCCCCTGTCTTTTGTGTTGAGGACTCTAATTTTGTTTTGGAGAGGAGGAGGAGGTAAGAGAAGAGCAAACACATGGTCAGTAATGAAAGGGAGGGAGAAGAGTACCAGAGAAGTGCATTTCCCAGAGGCCCGTGGTGATTGTGGACCAGGGAGATCGGCGGCAGTGACCATCTGGGAGACCTGGATGACCTTTAAAGGGGGCAGGAGAGAGAGACCATGGGACCAATCCACACACCTGAAATGATCCGTGACTCCAAGGAGGACCTGCGCTGGAGGAGGCTGAGTGCAGCCCACGGGTAGATGTCACGGTTGAGGGTTGGACTTACACAGAGGAGGAGGATTGCTTCCCATGAGAGGGCCACCACATGATGGCAGGGGAAGGCTGCAAGGGGCCCTCTGCTTTAGAAAGATGGACAGGCTGCACTCCCCATCCCTGCCCCTCTGTGCCTCTGAGGGGTGAGGAGCTAGCCAGGAAGGAGGGAAAGGTGGGGAGAAGGGGTGGTTAAGATCTGTTTCTGTTTGCTCTCTTTCTCTCTCCTGCTCAGATCTAGTTGATTTCATTAAACTGGTGGTGGTAAACTAAATTTATCTTTGCTTTCTCCCCAAGTCTGCTCTGTTCCTTTTGCCTGTGACCACATGTGGCAAGTGATACTCTCCCTGTCAAAGACTCTTTGTCTCGTATTTTCTCCCTCCTTATCCCTAAAGAGAAAGGACTGGGGGTGAGCGCACGGGTTCACAGTTCTTGTGCCTGGTGGGGCGGGCTCAAACTACCCTTCCATATAAGCTCAAACTACACAGCACTTGGCATTTTTTTCCCAAACACAAAACACAGAGAGCAATTCAGAAGCGCATGCGTGAAATTCCCTCTTGAAATAAAAACTAGTAAAACCTTCACAAAGCTGTACAGGAAAGAGTCTTCTCGGAGTATTTATGAGTGACTACAGATAACTTCTCAAACTGATAGACTGCAAAGCTTGACTACTGATGAATTAAGCAATGTATTTTGCCAAGGTACCTATCTGTTGACACATACCATATTACACAGAGTGATAAAGTAAGCTCTATCTATCCGTGTCTTACGATTCATATCTATTTAGTATTCTGACAAAAATATTTTGTTAGTGAAAATGATGGATGAGTATGTGTTACCGAATGCATGTGTGATCCTCGAAGGATATCCATTTTTTGAACCCTCAAATGCAGAATTTTACTCTCATAATCATGCTTTCAACACTACAGACCTCAGTTCTGTTCTTCTGCTTTAATCAAGAAAAAACAGATAAGGAGATCATTATCTGTATTACTTTGAGAGTTTCAGAATCATATTCCATTTGGCCCAGAAATATACCCTAAGGAGTATGTGTTGTGCTTTCTCTCTCCTGCCAAACCCACAGTATGAGCAGGATTATTTCCACTGGAGCAGTGGGACTTGGTTCCTAGTTGATGGCTAAAAAGTGGTTGTCATGACAGATACTAAATCTCCGTTCTCCCCTGCTTTTTCAAAGTATTGCAGCTTGCTTCTTTAGTCTTTGTGCTTCCTGAAGTATACACTCAGTGGTGTACACATATAAGCACACCAATAGCAGCGTGTTTTTCCTGTGTTCAGGTAGCGAAGAATTCTGTGAACACCAAAGCAGCACACAGGTACATTTAGACATGGGGTTTTTTACCTTTTTACTTTAGTGTTGAGAACATCAAAATCGTCTATGGTCTTAACAACATAAACATAGCAGTCAAATATTATATGACTACTTCCATAAAGTCACACTATTCTAATACCACAGTAAATGTATCATATGCAAGTACTGATGAAAAACTTATATGCAACATAATTAATCATAAATATAAACACAGATTTATTCTGGTGGTACACATAAGCATTATTACATAAATTATTTTGTAAAAACTACATATATTCCTTAACTGTTGTTTTACTTTCTACTCTAAAATAATATTTCTTTTCATGAAAAAAAAAGACTACTGATGAGGCTTTCACTATTCCTATTTTCTGTATTTGACAAATCTTACTACTAACTTGAAAAATTGACAGGATGGTTAGATTCCAAAAAAGGAATACAGCAAGGATTTAATTCCTTACTGGTTACAGCATTCATTAATCAGTGGTAATTTACATTAATATAAATACATTGATCCTTCTTTGAGAGCCCTCTCTCGTGAGTAATTTCATCCTCTAGCAGACATTATGGGATACATTAAGAACTGGCATTGCAACAAATGAGAATGGCTTGACTGTAAGAGAAATACTCAATTAATGACCAAATAGGAAATGATTTGTTTAATTTTTATATTGCACTACCTAATTTTATTGCAATATTCAAGGAAAATGCACCTGGATTCCCTCATGAATTTCGCTGAAGAAAACATTGTAGTAACATTCATCGGTTATTAAAGAGATGAGATTTCTCATGTGACTTTTTCATATGTGTCATTTTAGAAAATCTTTCTTCTACTGCTGTGTGATAATCTTTCTTCTACTGCTGTGTGATACAGGGAATTCATGTGTAGATTTATTTTTAAAGAAAAATTATGCAGAAAAAATGTAATACTAATATTTTCATTGCATAAAAGTAAGTTTTGAGGCTCAGATTGAAACATACAGTAGTAATCAACTATTTCTCCAAAGGAGTAGCTACAAGGAGGAACTACATCCACTTTTGTACCGAGCTGTTCTTGAAATGACAGAATGAGCCACTTTTATACTAAAAGACAGTTAGGATTACTTCAATGTTCTTCCCACTTTCATACCATTCTTACTTTCTAAAAATTGTCTATTAAGAGAAGCTGACAAAGCCTACATGTAAATCTCTGATTAATTGAGAACAGTACTGCTCTAGGTGCTATCTATAAATTAAATTTTTCACCCACATCAAGATGAAAAAGATCAAGATCCTGAAGGAATAAGATCTAAAAGAAGAACCAAAACCTCTGATTAATGCGGAAAAGTTAGGATACTTTAAAACCACTGTCCTTAGATGCATGCAGACATGGTAACAAGTTAAGACAGAATTATGAGTTTTTAAATCTAGAGAATGTATTTCAAAATTACTTGGTCTATTTACTTGTCTCACATAGCCAGTTCAATCCTGTATAATATAGTGGAAATATTTGTCCTTTATGTGTCTCAGTTTTCATTTCTGTGGAACGTGTTTCCTGCTGTAACAGGGGTGTGATATTCTATGGGTGAGAAAAGGCATGAAAGAAAAATTTCTGATCAAAAATTCTCTACAAGTAAATCAAGTTGACTTGTGTCCAAAAAAAAAAAAAAGGCAGAGAAAACTTGTGTTTCACATGTTTTCCAGACTATGCCTAAGAGTTAGAAAATCTTCAGTTCCAATGCCTGGCAGATCTTTCAGAGTTTTGTTTTTCTAGACTTTCTGTATTGTCAGTCTTAGTTTAAAAGTACAAACAACATCTAAGAAAACATTAAAATAGTAAATCAAACACCTACCTAGAACATCATTATGTTGTTGGTGCAGACTCATTAAAATTCTTTGCAGCACATCAGAAAATACAAATCCATTTTGCATACTCAATGGGAGATGCTGTTATTCAGGCAGTATTATATGACTAAATAAATTGGAAAACAAGGAACTGAGAAAAGTTGTCATTATTACATAAAACACCACACAGAAAAAGATATTTCTGCAGTGCACTTACAATTTTTAGGATGATGGAGAGAATAAGAAAGTCATAGAGAACAAGAAATACCAGAAAGAATGTCCTGATCTAACATTGTCAGGGAACAGCATAAAATCAAGGAATATCACAAGGACCACCACGAGAAATGTGGGAAGCTCTCTCCCACAGACATACATAAAGTCGGCTTAAATCTTACCTAACTGCAGCCCTGCCTTTTTGTTGAAGTCATAGGGTTAATTTGTGTCTCCTTTTCTGCGACATGACATGTCATTCTGTATTCTCTTCATACCGCTATGGCAATCCAGAAGAGCTATTGGCCCTCAGCGTAGGCATTCCCTTGCCTTTCTCCGTTAAGCACAATGGGCGAGTCACTTGAAGGGCCTCTCTCTGTCACTGGTGAGGACGAACTTCTTGGCGAGCGATGGCCGTCTTCACTCGGTGATTCACTTGGCACTTCACTTGGCAAAAACCCTGAGTGGAACTTGCCATACTGCATGAAAAACCTACTGGCAACTGAAAAAGCTCCACATGCTCCCAGAAGGTTGCCAGTGTAAACTCTGATGCAAATGAAGACTATGAATGTGCCTCGTGTAAATGGCAGGGGAAAAAAAGCTTTCAGATATTTTCAACACCGAATGAGCATACTACAAACAGGAACAGAAAGAAGAGCCACAATCTAGTCAATTAGTATTTTGAACAAATTTCTGAAACCAAAAGTCTGAAAGTTACAAGAGGGTGTATCTCTTTATTGCTTGTTTTTTATTATCTGTATAAGGGATATCTTCTGATGCATTATTTTGCACAAGACCTTTAGAAAGCTTAATGAAATCAGGCCTTCTTTTTAAGCTGGTGATAACAATTTTCTCTCTATCTTTACTTAATTAATTTGATTATTATTTTACTATTATTATTGCAACAAATTCAAGTGAAGGAAGAAAAAAGAAATTACTGTGACTTCATGGAAAAAAGTTGGAAAAGTAACCACTCCTTCCCTCTGCTCCTCCAAGAAGAAAAAAAGACAAACATACTTCTGAGCAATTTTTTTTTCTCTCTTATTTACTAAGGTATTTCTTGGAATTTCTCTGAGTAGTAGAGTTGCATCAAACTATTTTTCTCCATTTACTGTAATCATGTCTTTATTTTCTTTATATTCCTTTATTTACTCTGAATGCTGTGTGCCCTAATAAGAAATATACCTTTCAATGGAAGAAAGTTTCAATTGTCCTGTCACTGGGCACCAATGAAAAGAGGCTGGCTCCATTCTGTTCGCACTCTCCCTTCAGATATTTATATATGTTAATGAGATCCTCCCCTGAGCCTTCTCTTCTTCTCTAGGCTAAATGCTCCCAGCAGAAGAAATCTAAGATATCAAGTAGTACAGACAGCAAGAGGAATATGAAATTATTATAATGCAATAACACAACAGTACAGCATGAAATTAAGAAATGTTAAAAGAAGCAGTGGTTTAGAGACTTCCACAAAATTGCTACAGTATGTTATGGATGTGAGAACCATAAACAACTTTAAAAGCCAGTACAGCAGTCCAGGGTTTAAAGTCTAAACCTTATCTTGCAGAGTACCTGTATCAGCTAGAGATTACAGAGGTGTTTAAAATACCTACAGACAAAAAAAATAAAATCTGGAGGTACATAAGGTAAGTGCTTACGAGCACTTGACTATAAAAAGTCTTCATTTTTGTTTGGCTTGATTAGATTGATGTAGTTTAGCATACATTGAGCAGACATTAAAAGTAAAATCAAGGTAGGAAGTGGAAAACTAATGAGAACTGGATATTGAATTAATGGTTAATGCATATACTTAACTAGACAGTGAGTGTTATAAATTAAATATAGGAAGAGAATTTAGATTTGCAGCAAGAAGTGAACTGTACAAGAACACCAGGATGACTCTCATCACCTAAGGGTGGAGGAGCCATGAAATGCAACAGAATACTGTTTCTTCAGAGCAATTGTTCACAACTGCGATCTTGTTTTTCTTGGTCCTGTTAAAGTACTTTTTCAGTTGCATCAACTCTTTTCCTAGATAATCTCTAGAAACTAAAAAATGTGACAACCCAGTTGCAAGTTACAAACTACCATGTATGGTGCAGGTGAAAATTCCAGCACTGGGATTCTCACACTGCTGTTGGCTGGAAATGGAAGGTGACACCATATAGAAAATTATTCCATTCTTAATGAAGTATTTATGAAGTGGCTGAATTTTTGGCCATTATCTGAGAAAAAATGTAGAGGACTAAGCTAGAACAAACATGAGTGAATATGTATTGTATAGCTCTTTCATTCTTACGCTACTTTTATGATGCGGGTTAGGACTGGGCAGGCCACTGAATGCTGACAGACCCTCCTCAACTCCCTCTCCCTCCCCAAATGGGAAGGAAAAGGGAATAAGGCAGAGAGACTTACAGATTGGGGGAAAACAAGAAAAAAGAAACAGCTTTAATGAATAAGGAAATAATAAAAACAGTGAACTATATATATACATATATATACGCAAAACCATATCAAACCCAACTCCCTTGTTATCCCTCAGCTTTACACTGAATATGACATATATGGAATGGAATACTCTTGTTCGTCACTTGTCCTGTCTGTAACTCCCTGGATGTGCAACCTTTTACTTCCTTGTACCCCTCTTAGTTCCCAGGACCTCCAGTGTGGCACACAAGAGCCAGCACTGGCCTTGGTCACTATAGGACTAAGGCCTTCCTGCATACCAGTCCCACGAAGTAACTGTGAACATCAGGTGTTATCACTTCTAGTAGCAGACGCTGTCAGCAAAAACATGCTGCTGACTAAAGAAAGTTCTCACGGAACAGACTGAACTGAGAAACAAAAATCACTGAACAGAATTGGTTCTGTTTAGCTCAAATCAGGACACTTCACTTGTCTATTACACACTTTATGATGTTCTGACTTAATTCTTGCACAAATACTCAACTTTTTTCCTGATACTTATAAAAGTTAATAAATACTCTCATATGTAGAAAATCATCTTACAGAGCAGCAATACAAAAGCCTTTTCTAAGATTTTGCCTAGAATAGTACATTCACTGCTGATCATACAAGGCAAGGCTAAATAGTTTGATCAAGAAGCAGAAAGAGCACAGCATACAAGCTTCATAAAAGACATCAAATGGAAATAACAGCTCCTGAAGGTGTGAATGAGAGGAATCTCTTAAACAGCATGAGATGTGGATATTCCAACCAAAGACATTGAGGCTCATTATTAAGAAATCCTGTCTGGCAATCAGCTGAGCAATTCCAGGAATTCACTTATACCAAACACATGAAGATAATATTTTGTTTTGATACATTCTAAGATCCAGTTGGGTTGGTGTTATCAGATTGGCTTTTAATAACTCAACACCAGACTATAAGACATTTTGGGGTCTTTCAATATACAGAAGTTTCCAAGAATATTCATTACACCAAAATTTCAACACTCCAAATGTAAACTTGAAATCACTAGTTATGAACTGAGAAGAACAATCTATCTAATTCTCGAATGCAAGTAATACAGAAAAAAACTTCATATTTTTTCAGAAACTCAAACAAAAATACAGTATGAATCTCTAAAAAGATATCCTAATACGTCAATAAAGCTCTACCAAAACCAAGTCCTCCTATTCTACCCACTTATCCTAGGCCTGAAATTGGTCCACAGTGATTAATTTGAACTGAGTACGTACCGTATATGGTTCAGTTATTGACCCATAGCACTCTTGGGTTCCTCTGAGAACACTGTGACTAGTGGTTCCAGGGCTGATGCGTGAAATGTTCTAACAAACCAGAAATCAGTGCAGAGTGCACAGTAAACAGAGACAGTCAATGAGCTATTCATTACCTTTTGTAAACCTTCAGTAAAATTGGCATGTGGTCAATTTATAAACTGTAATCAACTGTGGCTTTATTTAATCTCTTATATAAAACAAGACCAAAAAAGATTCATGTTTTATGAGTCATAAGAACATGAAACTGGATAGGTAACTAGACACGTGAATGCACTCTCCATCAACTAAAATATCACATTTGTCTGTTTGATCTCTAACAGAAGCTATTTAGCAAACACCTCAGTACTGTAGCCAGCAAAGAGTTTTTCTCTGTGTGATAATCGTATTAGGTATTTTTTTTGACCAGTAATTAAAACCAAAATCCCAGATGCTTTTTTAAATAAACTGTTGCCTGTAGGAGAGCAATTTCTGCTACCAAAGGAGGGCACAGAGGAGGTACATATTTCATAATGAATATTTATTCTTATTTATTTACTGATAGAAACCTTTTTTATTATAAAACTAATTAAAGCTGGTAAAGGGCAAAGTTACCCTTTCCATTTTAAAGTGAAAACAAAAAACAAAGCCCATAATCACATAAATGTCATACAAAATATTTGGATAGTTTCTTAAAATAATCAGTCTCTAAAAAATTACTGCCTTCAGTAGAGAGCAGCAATATTGAATATATTTCAAAACTCTGAATATAATGAACAAGGAGCAAAGTACGGAGCATGGCACTGGAAAGTTTAAAGGAAATTTATTTATTTTACCATTCACCTGTTACTTCTTTCTCACTTTCTCAGTGAGGATTTGGTTAGAGAACTACTACAAAAACTGAAAACACACAAATCCATGGGCACTGATGGAGTGCATCCACGGGTGCTAAGAGAGTTGGCTGATGTGGCTGAGCCACGCCCCCTTTGAAAAATCATGGCAAAGCAGAGAGGTGCCTGAGGATTGGAAAAAAAGCCAACATCACTCCAAAAAAGGGCAAGAAGAAGGACCCTGGCAACTACAGGCTGGTCAGCCTCACCTCCATCCCTGGGAAGAGGATGGAGCGGCTCATTCTGAAGGCCATCTCTAATCAACTGGAAGAAAAGAAAGTTATCAGGAATAGCCAGCATGGATTTACCAAGGGGAAACCTTGCCTGACTAATCTGATAGCTTTCTATGAGGACGTGACCAAATGGGTTGATAAAGGGAGAGCAGTGGATGTTATATACCTTGACTTCAGTAAGGCTTTTGATACTGTCCCCCATAACATCCTCACAGGTAAACTCAAGAAATGTGGGACAGATGATTGGACTGTGAGGTGGATTGTGAACTGGCTCAGCAACAGAGTTCAGAGGGTTGTGATCAGTGGCCTAAAGTCAAGCTGGAGGCCTGTGGCCAGTGGTGTTCCCCAGGGATCAGTGCTGGGGCCAGTTTTGTTCTATATCTTCATCAACAACCAGGATGAGG
>NW_009706267.1:0-31800 GCF_000703405.1 Apaloderma vittatum | reverse complement strand
AAACTAAGAGGGGTGTCTGACACACAGGCAGGCTGTGCTGCCATCCAGCGAGATCTGGACAGGCTGGAGAGCTGGGCAAAGGGGAACCTCATGAAGTTAAATAAGGACAAGTGTAGCGTCCTGCATCTGGGGAGGAATAACACCAGGCACCAGTACAGATGAGGGGATGTCCTGCTGGAAAGCAGCCCCATGGAGAAAGACCTTGGAGTCCTGGTGGACAGTCAGTTGTCCATGGGACAGCAATGTGCCCTTGTGGCCAGGAGGGCCAATGGGATCCTGGGGTGCATTAAGAAAAGTGTGTCCAGCAGGTCTAGGGAGGTCCTCCTCCCTCTCTACTCTGCCCTGATGAGACCACACCTGGAATACTGTGTCCAGTTTTGAGCTCCCCAATTCAAGAGAGACAGAGATCTACTGGAGAGAGTCCAATGGAGAGCTACGAGGATGATTAAGGCACTTGAACATCTCTCCTATAAAGAGAGAGTGACAAAACTTGGGCTGTTCAGTCTTGAAAGGAGACAGCTGAGAGGAGATTTTATTAACGTATAGAAATATCTGAGGGGTGGGTGCCCAAAGGAAGGAGACAATCTCTTTGCAGTAGTGCCCAGCAATAGAACAAGAAATAATGGGTTTAAGTTAGAACACAGGAAGTTCCACCTCAACATGAGGAGAAACTTCTTTGCTGTGAAGGTGACAGAGCACTGGCACAGGCTGCCCAGAGAGGGTGTGGAGTCTCCTTCTCTGGAGACTTTCAAAACCCACCTGGATGCGTTCCTGTGTGGCTGCTCTAGGGGATCCTGCTCTGGCAGGAGGGTTGGACTAGATGATCTCTAGAGGTCCCTTTCAAACCTAATATTCTATTATTCTATAACTGATTCTGTAAGCATCTAGACAACTTGTTCCTCCTTTTTTGTTCTGTTTTGTTCAGTTCAATTTGCTGGGCTTCCAGAATATCTGGGTAAATTTTCTGTCATGGAGTCCTGTAACATCCCTTTGTTCCCTCTTCAGTGAATTTTTTAGATCTGCATGATCGACAGATGTAGAGGATTTAAGTACCTCAAGCCACACAGGGATGTTTACTTACACACTTTTTGTAGTGTATTCTGACCATACTGTGAGCCCAAAAGAAACCATACAGTGTTATGACATTGCAGAGCCTAAGGTATCACACTGCATTTCTTGCTGGGTTAATTGCAGCCATGTGGTTTCATGGCTCAGCGCACAAGCAGAATGAACTTCTCCCTGTCTGAACCTGGTAATGTTTATGTGGGCACATCCCAGAGAGTGGCAGCTTCTCTCCATTTAAGCTCTAGGGAAAGCGTGAGATGGAGGGAACTAAATGTTGTGAAAGGTAAGACAAAGAAGGCTGAGCAACTTACACATACACAAATCCATTAAGATCAAATCTGAATTAAAGAAAAAACCAAATCTATCTGACGCATGCCTCTCTCTGTCCAGATCAAGCAGCTCAGTATTTCTGTTGCTGCTGTCAACCTCTCTCTAAAAAAAAAAAAAAAATCTTAAATCTGCATGATATCAGAATCTAAGAGGTTGAGCCAATGAACGTCAGACTTTGTTCGGACACTATGCTGATGACAAATTACAGCCTGGCAAGCGTAAGTGAATCAGAAAAGAAACCTACCATATCAGAAGACTGTTACACAAACCATAGGCTATTGACAACAACTCTTAAGTGAAGTTCAGAAAACTCAGCTGCCAAGGTATTAACTTAAACTTTTGGAATTAAATTACTTCTATCAACAGGGAATGAATAATCAATACTTTATTTCAGAAAATATTATTTAAATTACTTCAGCCAGCTACTGCTTACATCATCTCACATCAAATGTTTGATGTGTCAAGGCTACATTGATGAAGATTGTCAACTATGTTATAAAGACAAAGATGTAATTTAATTATCAACTGTTCGATTTAGAAAACGTGTTACTTCTACTGCTTTATTTAGTAAATAAAAGAAGAAACCAACCTCTTCTATTCATCTTCTCTGTGCTAACTTATTTGCCTGTCAGTGCTGGTAATTCCTACTAGCTATGTAATTTTTAAGAAATAAAGGAACTGGCTGCACTTCCAGGTTACACTGACTGCAAATTAACTTGCTTTTCATAAATAAATATGTAACACATTTTCTATTACAGCTTTATTAGTGCTTGGAGTAATTTTTACTTAAGCAGTTCTTAAGTAGGAAATAAAATGAGCACTAAACGGTTGAACGTCTTCTCTCAGAAAGATTTAGGATTCAACTATAATATGAGTCTTGATGACTGAGTCGAGGAAATACTATTTAATTCCTTCCCCTTGTGAATCTGCTCATCTGAATTGTATTTTTTTTTAATGAAACTAGAAGGTCTAAAATATAATTTCAGTGTGCAGCAAAAATTGAAAGAGGAACACATTTTCATACATTTATCTTTTTGAGTGACTTTGGGAAAAAAACATGGCAGAGATCTCATAGAAAATTTCCCTTTTGAGGAACATAAAATAAAATTAATAGAAGATGAATTATCTGCAAGCTGAATCTAAAAAAAAATATTACCATAGTCTTAAGTTTAATACTATGGTTTTACATGGCCCATATATATGTAATCTTATTACTAACCTAGTTTAATGCTGGACATGATTCTAAAAAATATGAAGCAGGAAAACCTCTGACTGAGAAAATGCCAAGAAATATTCCAAACCTCTATGAAGACTGGTTTCCAGAAGAGTGGACTCTCACATTTTATGAAAAAGTAACTTTTAAGTAGGTTATTGCAGGGGTCTTGAATTCCAGTTTAGTTTTGCAGATTAGCTTTTCTTGCGTGCTTTTCAGCATGAATGTAATATTCTCAACAACATTCTGCTTAACTGACTGTTCTATTGTGACAGTAAATTGCTGTGTTAGTTTTGGCTGGAGTAGAGTTAATTTTCTTCACAGTAACTAGTATGGGGCCATAGATTGGATTTATGCTGAAAAGAGCACTGATAATCCAGCGATGTTTTTGTTACTGCTGAGCACTGCTTACACAGAGCCAAGGCCTTTCGGTTCCTCACACCCTCCCACCAGTGAGGAGGCTGAGGATGCATAAAATTTGGGAGGGGACACAGCTGGGACAGCTGACCAAAGGGATATTTCAGACCGCATGACATCATGCTCAGCAAGAAAACTGCAGGGGAAAGCTGGCCAGCAGCAACTGCTGGGGAACTGGCTGAAGAGTGGTCAGCGGTTGGGAATCAATTGCATTAAGCATCTCGTTTTGTATATTTATTACTAGTACTAGTACTTTTACTACTACATTATTGTTATTTCCCCCTTCCTCTTCTGTCCTATTAAACTGTATTTATCTCAACACATGAATTTTACTTTTTTTTCCAGTCTCTCCCTCATCCCGCTGAGTAGGGGAAGTGTGGTGTTTAACTCCCTGCTGGTTTAAACCATGACAGCCACCTGTTGATGCAGTAAAAATTCAAATCTGAAGTACCTTTCACCCTGGATTTGTCTTTAAATATCATCCAAAGTATTTCCCAATACCACATGCTGAAGTAAAACCAGGAATGTAAGCAACAGAGGAGTATTGGAATAGGCAGCAAAGTGGAGAACGTGAGAGCTGCTGAAGACTTTGACACTGCCCAAACTCCCTGAAAACTGTAACACCTGTTTGAAGATGTGCAACGATTTTTATTGTTTGATATAGGAAATTGCAGCTGCTGGAAAAAAATCTTGAAAAAATATAGCCATATTTTACTTAATATTGCTGGGTCATGAATAATGAAGTAGTTTGAGCTACAATTAACTGAAGGAAAGCAGGCAACATGAAATACAATAAAAAATAATCCTCTGAAGAATGTAAATCTTGGAAGGTGCTGCAGTACCACACACACACAAAAAAAAAAATAGGAAGAAAAACTGCTGTAATGTAGTATAAATATGCTGATGGAACAGTTGCATACGTGGATTGATATGAATGCTGTTCTACTTGTACATTCTCAGAAGAATCAGACAACTACTGCTTATTATTCTGACTACCCAGGCATAGCATTTTTTGAGAATACTATGTAGCTACTGTATAAAAACTTGCCTCTCATTGGGTATGTTAATGGTATGAATACACCACAACTTTTATTTTTAAGATTTTTTTTTCAAGAAAACATAATTTTATTCTATGTTTCAATCCAACAGTTTTGTGGAAATGGTATCAAAATTATTTAATCGATGCTGAAAAATATCAATGACCCAATTTAGATCCCTATTTGACAGTCTCAACTTACAGGGCAAGGCATTTAAAAATTGAAGTAGTGATCGTTAAAACAGAATGTTTAGAATCAGGCTATATGATTGTGTCTCCATTATTGCTGATCTTATCAATAGCAGAAACCTCTTAAGATACCATGAGGAAAAAAGAAAAAAAAAATACTTAAACAAATCCCACATAGCTAAACCTTTGGCAAGAGCAAATAGTGTAAATTTACAGTTTGAAAGTTTGGACACAAAAGATAAAGGTATTTTGTGAAGTCTCACCTTACTCTTACAGCGTGATCACAGGATAAAGAGAATCATACCAGACAATACAGGATCTCTGCTCAGTTTCACCTCAATATGTAGCCTTGTAACCCAGTGAATGTGGTGTTGCCACCACCTGGAACAAGCCACAGGCTTTGGCTTAAGAGAACAACTGAAACTTTGAGAATTTTAGACTTGTCTTGGCTCACCCAGAGATTTTTTTAGCTTGTTTAACTGTTACAGAAGTTATCTACAAAAAAAAGTACAATTGTGTTCTAATGCTGATTCTCACATACCCTTATTCCAATAAAAAGTACTAAAATGCAGTTGTTCTGTATTGAATGAATACTCTACAATGCTATGAACAAAAATGCAGTATACAGGGGTATGAGCGCAGGACAACATACCAGACCCCCCAAGGCTAAGAGCAACTCTTCAGTGACCACTTAGACTCATCAAAGGGGTACAAACCTGGGAGCAGGGCAAATCTAGGGTTAAGGACAATAAAGATAACAAAAAATGAGTATCCTGTTTAGATAAAATAAACCACATACAGTGACTCTGGATACAACCTGGAAAAACAAACCAAGGATGAAAGAACAAGCCTGGCAAGCTGCATTAGCAAACATACTAAAGTGTACTAAAGAATAAACAGGAAGAAAACACAAATGTTAGCATACCCCAAACCGATCATAATTAAAGTTACAGGATGCTAATGACTCCCTGTAATTAAGTCTCTTCCCTCTCCCAAACTTCCCAAGCCACTGACCTCAGGACATAAAAGAGCTAAGGAAGGCTGAGTGCAACACAGAGAAAGGGGCAGATACCGAAAAATTGTTAGTTTTAATTGGCATTATCAGGAATAAGCTGTAAAAACTCAGTAGTTTGTACTGAGTGCTAGCATCATTGTAACTGGCCTAATAATTCTCCATTTAGACTCTTAAGACTGTAATTAGACTAAAAACTTGGTTTCAAATGTAAGGTTTGCTTCTTTCACTCATGTAAACTGTGAGAATTTTATTGTAAGCACTGCTAGGATGTAATTTGGATACAAAAAAAATTTGTAACTGTTGCTGGGAAAAACTGTTCAGTTTACATATCTCAAATCAGGATCAAAGCAGCTTTCTGATTTATTAATAAGAAATAATTGCCCAGCTAATGGGTGAATTTTATAATCAGGATTAACAATACAACAGACAAACTACACTACTACTAGATGCTTAAAGAAAAAAATAAACACTTCTTAATTGTGAAACACCCTTCTCCAATCATTCCCCCGGAGTTCTACGGGAACTCAGACTATGCAGACATGTGGGGTTCCAAGCACAACCCTTTCCCCTGGGAGCGGGGCAGGTTACCTTGTTCACACAAACCTGAGAGAGAAGAAACTGTTCCAGCTTTGTGTGATGCTGAGCCTCACAGCACTACCGGCTGCTAAGCCCTGTGCCAGTGGGAAAGCGCACCACAGAGATCACCTACACGCACCCGAGGTGTGAGTCCCTACTTGTTGCGTCCTGTACCGTTGGGATGGAAGATGTCCAGCAGTGTCAACCGAGGTTTGACTGCTGCTGTTTCTACTGCAAGGTATCTCCCCACACACTACGGGCCTCCTTTTTACATATCAAACAACTTAATTTACATAGCGTATCATCTTAAATGATTCCATAAACAAACCAGTGTAAAAGGAAGTTGTTTACGTTTCTGTGTCACTTCCAAAAGCAAAAAAAAGCTCCCCAAACCTTTGCTCTAGCACAGGCATATTAAAATAACTGAAAGGTTGTAGTCATTAAAGTAACAACAACAAAAAAAAAGTCCTGATCCTCTAAGGATGAACTTCAAAGTGAAAGGACTTGGTAATTTTCACTGCAGTGCCTCTAAGCTTCACATGTGATTTGGAAGCAATATCACCAATGTAAAATAATTAATAGAAGCAGAATCATTCAGATTCTGTGATAAAGGTATCTTCAAACGATCTGTTTGAAAATGAGTTTTTATTCCGGAAAGGATTTTGTAAAGTGTGCATTACATGAAACCTGAAACATTACATTCCCCAAGGAGCTAAAAGATAAATGTCAGAAAATGGTGTGAACATACATGTTTATTTCTGCTCCTCACTAATATTTCACACCCCTGTAGCTGAGGCACTGTTTCTGACAGATTACCGTTAAGGATTGCTGCAGTTAATCAAGCCAGTCTGTTTTCTTCTGCACTGAAACGCTCAGGCGCAGCCCGGGCAGGTGAGAAGCCCTGCGAGGGCTGTGCGTGGCAGCTCCCTCATGGCTTTAGTGGCCCCTGTGTCCCCCCAGCCCCTACTCGTCGCTGGGGAGAGAAGTCCCCGCAGCAATCGCTGCTTCCCAGCAGAGAAGAGCAGGAGGAAACTGAATCAGGGTTGCTGAAACAGCTCCAGTTTTAGTATTTCCTAATTTTGGAGGCCTTGACATGGGAGGGTTGATGTTCTTTTAACTTTTCTTTTTTTTTGGATGTCATAATCTACTCATGCCACAAAGACCAATACATTATCTATGAAATATCCACCAGAGTTTTGTAATGATTTGCACTATGTTACACAGCAAATGGTTAAGTACGGCACTCTAAATGATGTACATGATTAATGTACAATATGTCTTGATTCTGTAGCTTTTCAAGAAACCATTAACACAAAAGTGAACCTGAATGTGAAGATGGCACATTTGGCTAAGTGAACAAAAAATATTTTTGTGACACACAAGTAAAAATACTTATAATAGTTTTGGACACATTACAATCATAATTTGGGGGTTTTTACTAACAAAAAGAATATTCATGATAAATTATATGCTTATCACACAGTATCTGAAATAATCCTCCTGTCGGGATGTTAAAGTGATGCAAAAAATTCTACTTTGGTTTCTCCCACATGCAAGTATCTTGACTGAAGCTGAGTTACCACAAATGTTATAGCCCTGCATCAGAAATATTCTACAAACAGTTGAGAGAAGAACAGAACAGATCTGGAATAAATATTCTATGAGACTCTGACAAAAAATTAGCTTGAGCTGGAATTAAGCACACAATAAAAAATGAAAATACTGATGATCCACATATTTTAAAACTTGCATCAAAAGTTGTAGCAAAGAAGGAAAGAAAATAAAGTTTAAATGCCTCAGTGGTTCTCTAATGACTAAAAATCACGATACCCTTGTTAAAATATAAATAGTACAGAAATTATTTAGTTTTATTTTTAAATTTCAGGATAAATAAATATTACTTTTTGTCTGTCTGTGGTAGATCATTATGTATTGTAGCATTCTACTGACACTGAACCACTGACGTTTGAGAACTGGATTATCTGCATATGATAGGCCAGAGGAATTAATGGCAGCCCAAATATTGAAGAAAATAAGTGATGTATAATAAAGTCTTGATCCCTCCATGCTAGTGAGCGTTTGCAGACCTTTTACAAAAACATTTCAACTACTTCACAGCACTAGCTATCTGAACAAACGAATGATCGGTGAGATGAGTTTTAGCAAAAGCTGCCCATGTCTGGGGAAATGATTACCAGTGGGCCCTACAGTCACCTCAGCATTGGTACAGTTTGTACCAGCGAAGATTTAATATATACTATTATTTCTGCTATTTCCTTCTGTCTTCAGGGCCCATATAGTGAACTTGATACTTGGGATTTTGATTTCTGAGAAACCGCAATGCAACAGAAGAGCAACTAGAATCAACAGAGGTTTCACTATGAACAAATGAAACCATATATAAAGTTAAATAATGTAAAAAAGCAAATTCTGTACAGTACAAATTCATTAACTAAATTTTGAGGATGGTTTCGCATCTAATTTCCCTTGTTTCTCTGTTCTTTATTTGTAAAATGAACTATTCCTTAGCCTCATAAGTAACGTGTTTAATAATGTTTATGTTGATTACAAAGTTATTAATGCTCATAAAGTACTTCAGCACTTGCATGACAACTGCCACGCTTCTCCTATTAAAGAATTAACCATTTTGTATTCAGAGCAGTCCTTACATAATGTACAATAAATATGACATTGACACAGAGTAAGTAATGAAGGAAAGCAAAAATTGAATAATGAATATTTTTTCCTGAAGTAAACATTGTAATCTCATCCATACATGAATTTGTGTAGCTGTTTAAAAAACAAAATTAAAAAAAAAATTGCATTTAAAAACTGCCCTAATGTACATGCACAGGAGAGCTGAAGTAAGTGTATTCAGAAGTTTAATTCTAGCAATCTTCCAGCCTATCTAAATTTAATAAAACTGTTTTCACAGAGGATAGTAGTATTTCTATCAACAACATTCTAACTGCCAGAATAACACATTCTAACTGTCAAAATAAGCATTAGTAAGCCTTGGCAAAAACTGTTTCAAATTATGTTAATATTAACATTAGGTCATGTTACCCAACTGTACAATATTTGCCATGTAAGAAATTACAGTCTTTAGAAATCTTTGTGGGAATCATATAATTGTGGCTGTCATTTAATAATTCCAGTAACTTCTTATAATACTTAAAGAGTAGAAAGTATCAAACATACCACATAATGGCAAGCATTAATAAATACTGATTTTCTTCATAATGATCATTAAAAAGAGCAGTATGAGTATTACTAAAGCCATCAATATTAATCATACAAAAAGAATTTTCAGAAATGTTTAGGGGCAATAGTCTCTTGCAAACTTAAAGGAAAAGCTTTTCTAATTTAGGATCAGAGACAGACAGTCTCTTGCATAGCTGTTGTAGTCTCCAGATATAGATGTCCTAGAAATGTAGAATTCTTCAGAGAAGAAAGAGCAGAAAAACTTTCTTTTTTTACCTCAGCTTATGAATTATACTGTTGCCCATTCATTGCTTCTCACACTGTATTGTGTTGTCAAAGTTGTATTTGTGGAAGAATGTAAGAATGGAGAAAAACTTGGCCTTGAGTAAGAAGAGCATCATGATTTTTCAGATCTGTAACAGTAGTTAAGGGCACTGATGCACTCAGAATTAAGGTGAAATGCTGAGTATCCTAAAGTCTATCTATTTGATTTATTTCAGAGTCCTGTTTCACGAGACTCTTCATCATGTGTGGGCTGTTCCCGTGGGACTTACCATAAATATGTAAAAATTGCATAGAATAAAAAATCAAGTATTTTATTCACTATTTCATTTAAACACACTGATCCCACCAATTCTTCTCCATAAACACACATATATATGTATGTACATTTTTTGCCTTTACATTAATCTATATTCCTTCGGTAGTTCTAATGTTGATTAAAATTTTCAGAGATTACGAGAACCATGATTGTGCTTTTATGTCATCACTACAACTGTGCTGTGGTTCATCAAGATCTTTAAGTCTTTATTCTTTACTTTATTCCAAGTGTGAGCTATTTTGATGTAACTAATGCAATTTTATGAGATTAAAAATGAAATCAAGCTCCATTTCAGTAGAAAAAATACTTTATATTTCATAACAATCTAAGTAATTGAAAAGATACAGTACACCGACATTTTGAGTCCAGGTACTCAAAAACAGCTGAAGGGATTGGTGAGGGGGAACTGAGTAACAACAAGTTCACATATGAAATTCTCACGTTAGTGATTTTATGGTTCCTACTGTTAGCAACAAAATCCAGCAGTGTTTTTTTAACATATATTAATTTTCTGCAGTACTTAACTGTATGCTTAAAGGCAAGCTCATGTTTAAGTGTTTTAGACAGTGAGACTGCAGGCAAAGAAAAATTTAAAGCATTTTATTTTTTTCAGAAGGAAAAAATTAAACCAAGAAGCTGAAATTCTACTGTAAATCCATATTATGATGATAATCACAGAAATGTATTAATTTCTCCCACACCTGTGTGGATTCTTTGGTATTCCAGGGTATCCGAAATGGCACTAGATGCCTAAATTCAAAGAGTTGAAAAGTCCAGATTTCTTTGTTTCATAGTTTCATCAATACAAAACGAATTACAACTGAGTGACTGCTCACTAGATTTCTGCTTGGATTTTGGCTAACACAGCTCATGCTAAGGCCTGAGGTATGCTGGGAGCAGTGCCACTAGGTCAAAGAGAGAGCACCATGTAGGCAGGAGACGTGGCCAGAAAGAGCCCAAAAGCCATTACGCAGCCATTAGCACCTGCAGGTTGCTGTCTCCTGCAGCCACCAGCTTTGCATACTGATTGCCTGGCAGTTTCCTCAGAATCGGCTAACTTACAGAAACGGTAGGGATGAAAATTCCAAGTTGGGAGGTATAAAACATAAGCTTATGCAAAAAAAGCTTTTGAAGTGGATCCAGCAGCAGCTGGATTGCTGAGGCTTTCCAGCTTCCTGGTGTGATAGAGGGGACAGTCGTATCATGATGGAGGAGGAAGGACGAGCGCTCTCGCCATTAGCTAGGGAACTAATTTTTGCTCACAGGTGGATGAATGACGAGTTACAGGTTATAAATTCTGAAAACCTTATGAAGTGAGCAGTGAGTGAATTCACGTGAGAGACTAGTCTGGGCAAAGGCAATTGAACCCTTGTTTGCTCTTGTTTGTTTGTTATATTTCATAACGAGTTCATAACATAAATCTTAATTCACAGAGTACATAGTCCTGTAAATTCAAGACATCCAAATGGACTATGACATTCTGGCTGCAGAATTATGCCTTCCAAGTGGGTAAGTTAAGAGTACACCTCACACCAGTGGACAATAGGATGTACAACTGTAGCTATAAACCACTGACGCTTGGGTAAGGATAACTTACTGCAAGGGTGCAGTAAAGGAACTAAGCTTCTACACTCAAGGCAACGTTCAGCAATGGTACAAATTAAAGGCAGGGGCCTCACAAAAATACAGGGAAGCTGTGCTCATCTGCCTTCTTTGCTCACTGTTAGCTCATGCCTGTCTATACCCGTGATACAGCTTCCCAGAATCAGGATGGCATGTGAAAGCCACAGCAACTGAAGGATGCTACAAATTTTCTCTAAGCAGGCCACAGTGGTTTACCTACTGCGGAGACCACACTAGCTGCTGGGAGAGTGTGAAAAGGTGACTACGAGACATGTCAACAACCACATCCACAAAGCACACCCTTACAGCCAGGAGAACTTATTTAGCTTCCGGATGAAATGAAATCTGGTCTTTCTCCAACTCTAACAGGTACCTTTCCCCAAACAGGAATTTCTAGGAGGTGTATAAAACCTTCCTGTTTTAGGAAAGTTAAACTGGTATTGCAGTGTACCACTGGAGCAGAGGTATATGAATTCACCTGACAGAAATATGCTTATAAATTTGTAGGGTGATTCCCCTGCCCAGGAAACTTTGGAATAACAATATAGAGTGCACATTTTGCTAGTGAGTCAGTGGACTCCTGATTTCTGAACACAGCAGGCTAGTATTTTTCTTAGTGTTATTCACAGCTCATTTCTGTGATTTACTGAGGAGGCAGAGTTATTTTAGGTACCACCTTTCTTTCAAAAGAGCTTACTAATAGTAACTGTCAAGAGTGTCTGTAATGTCCCTTAGTCACTGTATTAATTTTTGCTGTTGTAGCTTTTCAATATTTAAGAAACTACAGAAGATAAGCCTTGCTGTAGGAAATCTGCCTATAACACAAAAGTCACAGGGGTTTCATTTGAGCAACAGTGACCACTGATGTAAGGTCCTCCTTTGAGCAGAGACTAACAGAGCTATAACAATCTTTTGAAGTAAGAGAAAAAATCAATCCAAAATCACATTAGAAATATACAGTTGAGGATCTAGGGAAAAGATGAAAACACAGAATAGTAATAATGCCACGAGATACCAGTTTTAGACCTTTACAACAAATACAATCACTACAGAACAGAAAGAAACTGATTTTTTTGAAAGAACTCTAAACCGAAACTTGTTTTAAGTAACTTAGGTTTAGAAAATTACTTGACAGATGTTTAGACAATTACAGAGCAACAGTTCACAACATTCAGAGAAGTATATTGACACTGTACTGGAACGCTCCTTTTTTTCATTTACTTAGAAGTATTCACTATAAATGAAGCTTCCTCAGTGGAAAGATAATGCAATGAAGCTCATTGCAAAGGCTCAAATGGAAAGAAACATAGTGCTTCTGAACAATCAAAATGATAACAGAATGAAAATATGAGTGAATTTTTGGAATAAGAATTGAACTATATATATAAAAAAAAACAACCAGAAAAATGCACTAGACTTGAAGTCGTGTGAACATTAGTCCATGGAGTTAAAAGCTGCATAATGTCTTCCATTTAATTAAACAGTAAAAAGCCTTCAGATTTATCTTAAGGGTAACTTTATAGCTATGTAGTTCTTGTGTTTTAAGGCTTTTCCAAACAGGCACAGTATTAGCTTGTGTCATCTTGATCTTTGTTTTGGCATATGCTTCAAAGTTTAGGCTAACTGTAATTGCTATAGGTGTCTGATGTACATTCACCCCATCAGATATTAGTTATGGTGGCACTTTACACCATAATAATGCATCTCTAAATCTGTAAAGAACAAACAAAAATCAGATTAGTCATGAATATTAATGAGAAATGCTGGAATAATAATCCAGCACTACTTTCACACTGCACATGCTAATGAGTATCAGTTTAACACCCTGACTTTTTGATTTCCCAAATGTTAAGCAAATAGCACGTTTGAAATTCTTCATTTCCCATATAACCTGAGAAGGTATCTTTGGCTAAGTAAGGTCAAGTAATTTTGGAACTAAAATTAGATTTTTTTTGCATTTTTAAGTATCAATTCTGGTCAATTTTTCTTCAAGTTATCACCATTGTGTCAGCAGACTTAAACTGTGCAGGTTAGCACACTCGCTTTCAAATACGGAACAACTGTCAACTTCTGCAATGCAAAATAAATCGCACCAAGCTCTGTTATTCCTGTAAGGTTTAAGTTATTCAACACATTTCACACTACATAAATTCACTGATACTGCTGGTCAAGACTATTCTACTCAATATTATTGAGTGACAACTGAAAAAAGTGAATGACACAAGACTAACATCCTTTAAGACAAATGTAAAACATATACTTTGACAAACTCTAGAAGTATTAAAAAAAGCATTAAGAAATGCTTTTGTTGACTGACATATTTGTACATGCCTAGTGAATTATTACTATGACAAGGGTTTGCGTCTCTTTGCAAAAATACCCATGCAAAATTGAGATTTTCATTTCAAAAGAGGGCTTTTTTTCCCTACTACATCTGGAAAAAATTTCAAATTCTATTAACTAATGACTATATTTTTTCAGATAGACAAGACAATAGCAATTTTCAATAAAATTATAACAATGAAAATGTGTATGAATTCATTAAAATTCTTTTTTTCGGCCTCCTCCAAACTTTTTTTGTTTTCATCTCCAATATGCTATGATCTCTCTTTTTTTTTTTTTTTAATTTTAGTAATTCCAGATTTGCCTAAGGTAAATTTCATTTAGTCTGGAGTTGGAAAAAGAATGGTCTCTAAGCCAAAGAAAATACTAAAGAGAGACAGACAAGCATCAGAGCAGTTCCTCTTCCACGAAACATAACAACAGTTTGGACAGAAGTCTGCTGGAATAATCACGTTCATTGTAAATGAGCAAATATAACAAATATTGGAAATAAGTTGTCAGTTGAAATTAAAAATATTGTGTTCTTTTAACAGAGTAATCACAACTTCCTTAATTATGCCTAGAGATAAAAATGTCATTCAAAACATTTGAGTATGTATTACTAGGTATATGCTCAAAGAGATAAAAACTCATAGTAATAAACTTGATGGCCTGATGTACAGTAGATGAAGAGAGACAACAAAATTTCCTTGAAATTACAGAAGGAACTCATCTTCCTTCAGCAGATGTCATCCTCTCAAAAAATGTTGAAAATGAACTCTGAGCAAGTTACTTTAACATTTGTCTCACTTTTAAGAGACCATGTTGTACAAACTAAATGAAGGAAAACAACTTGATGTTTTTTCTACAGGAGAGAACATAGAGTAATCTCTTATCACAAGTTTAGGTACCGCAAACTGTAAACCAACTGGAATTTTGAGGACAAGTCCAGAAGCTCTTACAGAAATCACTGAGGTGTCTGTTAAACATGTACTAACTCTAACTGTAGCCTGAAAAATCGTCACATAAAATTGATGCTAACTGACACACCAAGGGTGTTTATTGCTTCTGCTTTGATAAATAAGCTTGCAGAAAAACAGCAGAAAAAAGCCTGAAGCTGGTAGCTGATAACTGGACAGGACTGTGTAACAGGCGAAAAGAAGAATTTTAAATAAAAACGTTTTAAGACTTCTATTTGAAGCTAAAAAGTAAAACACAGTTTAAATTGGTGAATATTACATTGATGTAATTTAAGTCATTAAAGAACTGGAGAAAGTAATCCAGAATCACAGATTTCAGAAAAGTAGATTTCAGGTGGAATGATAAAAGATCAGATGTGATATTCAGGAAGGCACACTGCAAGGTTTAAGAGATAAAGGCAGAAAATATCAACAGTATGTTTCAGATTTTATATTTTGGAGATGCTTGGAGACTACAGTCATGGAAGAACAAAATACGACTGTTTTGTAAACAAATGTTATAGATTTTCTCTAGTACAATAATTGATTTGTATGATACTTCCATAAATTTGAATTTTAGACTATGTCATATATTCGAGGGTTCCATAATGTGTATCTCTTGTCCTCACAGCTTTCTCATCTCAGATTGTTATGTAGTAGATAGGAAGTACTGAGCAATTTTTTTGGAAGTAGTTCTCTAAAGAATGAGTTCATGTTTTTGCAGCTATTATTGTTTTAATTGTAGTCAGGAATCCTTACATGACCGGTTAGGTTAAATTATGGAGGATTAAGTTAATTCCTGTATCCAAAACATGTAATTCTGGATGGGTGGACAGTCAGATGGTTCCAATACTGGTTGGACGATGAGGCTTAAAGTGTGTTTCACAGGTCACATCCTTCCCGTAGGGAGTAAACCGTGGCATACTGCCACTGCTACTGTAAGACCTGTTCTGCTTAACATCTTTATGAGTGAAGGAGGCAATGGAGTGCCTGCCCAAAACGCTCGCAGATAACATCAACCTGGGGGACCAGCCAGAAGGTTCTAATCGGGCTAGAGAGAAGGGCCAACGATCATATATGAAATACATCAAGGGTAGAACTCTCCTGAAGATTTCTGAGCCATGCATTTTTTTCCATTGTCTTGCTTCAGGACCCTCCGCAGACATGTCTGATGAAGAAACAGGCCAGGTTACTTTTTCAGATGAATGACGCCTCATCTTATATTATCTGTATGAATTTTCAAACCACAAGGAAAATCAATCATTTAATTTCCCTGAAAGTAAGAATTCCTATTCCTCTCTCTTCTCCTTGCTTCGAACACCTTATAATGAAGACTCCAACAGCAGGTAGTTTTCTGAACTATATGAGTGAAATCCCTCAAAATGTATCAATGTTTTGGAGTAATTTAAAACAAGCTGCAAATAGATACAATATAGAACTTATAATTTAAAAAAATATATATTTCTTTGCTACATGCATTACATGAATAATATAACATCAAAATAATGAGGAAGTACAGGTAAACACTGTAGAAAATTATATACGAGAAAGGAGAGGCAAACAGGTAGTGATGAAGAGGTACTGGAGTGGAACCATGCGTTAGGTCTGTTTGGTACATCTGACCCATGTTTCCCTTCTGGCTGCACCTCTCTGGTACCTCCCGTACCTTTGCCTGCTCCCAACGACTTTTGCCAGCTTTGAATTGCTCAGGTTGCGAACAGACTGAAACCAGTTTGTTTTCCTTGTGTTTCTAAAGCTGTTATGCTTATGTGCTAATTACACGTAAAATGCTTGACCCATAAAGGAAGCAGCAGGAAACCTGAAATGAAGGCATTACCCAACATTTCACGCTCCTTAGTGATGCCATTTTAAATATTTTAGACAGCCTATAAATAATTAAAATCTCACCACTTCAAATTATGTCCTATTATGCAAATAAATAGCCTCCTCCCTGGTTTCATTAAAGATTCTGAATGACAAGCTGAGCAGTTTAAACATAGGAAGGTACTGCAGTGAGGCGAGAAATCCTCCTTTTTTTTTAATTGTTAGTGCCAAGTTTCATGTGGATTTTTAACACTTTAATTTGCATGAACAAATAAACCTTTAATAAACCTTTTGTAAGTGGTGAAAATACATCATTTAATTAAATTTGATTTGTTGTGAAACTATTGTTTCATGAATATTTAATTTAGAGAAAAAAATACAAGCTTATTCTTTTTTTCTTAGAAAACTATTTATGTACTATCATTTCTGTAAAATCTTTGTTCATCAATTATTAAACATCCGATCTTGTTTTCATGTAGAATTCAGATTTTATTTCAACAGAAAATGAATTCACCTTAAATCCTACATAACTATAGCAAGCAGACTTATATAAAGTATTTTTATATGGGATGACATTTTTACAGCAGTATTTGTCTAGAACACTTAATTTTGCAAAACTACTAAGTTCTCAAGATCTTTGGAATTATATACTTTCACATATAGAAAAGTATTCACCAAAGTATAAAATCATTTAACTAAATTGAATACATTCAAATAATGAGAAATCTAGGATCAGAAAGTAATTAAAGATTATTCCTTTATGTTTTTCCTCCAAATTCGCAATTCTAATCTTATTATCTACATAAAGTATTGTAGGAAAGATGAAATGCAAACATACCGAAATATACACTGCATTTCCAAATTAAAATGAAACACCTTGCACCTTTAATAAACTAAAAATCTTCTTTATAAATATGTTAATGTATATTAATTACATGGGCGCGTGTTATTAAAAATTGAAGGTTGAATAACTGCTACTTACTTGCTAGTCAACCCAACTTCCAATGCAAATAAAATGAGAATTTCAGAATTATTTTTCAGCATACCTCTGAAATTCACTGGATTCAGCTTTTTTTCTGAGTAAAGACCACACATCTGTACCTCAGTTTTTCAAATAAGGTAATAAAAATATGCATTAACATGTAATTTCTCTTCATGAAGTAAACCTACATTAAAGTATTTCTGTAGTAGTGCTTACTTATATGTACAATAACAAACCTGTACAAAGGTTCTCAAAACAGCAGGTTTTGGATAATATCAAATTGAACATAAAGTACAAAAACCGTGCTTAGAAAATATTCATTGCCTTTACTGCTTTTTGTTACCGACTTCTAAGAACATCAGTTGCTTAGCAGAAAAAAAGACTTCCCCCTATCTTCTAAAAAGACTTTCCTTCCAGTCACAGTCGCTCTGTTACCTGCGTTCACGTCAGGCTTTGCCTTACACTGAATGATACAACTAGAAAACTTGTTCTCTGTCTTTTTCTGATAGAGATACTGGGAGTAATTCCAGAACATAAATTTCTTTGTTGATTTTTTTGGTTGTATTCAGGTATGTGCACTGAGCCTAATTACTGAGAATCAAGCGAACTTTAGAAGTCTGAATATCTAAACCTGTTTAACCAACTGTTTAACGTGGATCCCCATTCGCAACAGAACTCAATCCCAAAGTAATATCAAGCTAGATAAAAGAATTACGTGGTGTTACGGTAAAAAAATATAAGGAATACAATGCCAATTTGTTCTGAAATAAAAAGAGCAGAAAATTAGACTAAGTAGAATTATGTACATAATCTTTAATTTGGAAACAAGCTTGGTTTTCTGAAGAACATTAGGACTGAAAATATCGAAAAAGAAAATTCTGACAACAAAAAATAGGAGAAGTTGTCTGCTTGCAGGTTGGGTATTTTTTGTTGATTTTTTCCCCCAGAAATTAAATTTCTGTATGAAAAGAAAGTTCTGGTAAGAAAAAGCTCACAGTTGATTTAGCTATTGACAAGTGGGGAAGGTGTGCCTAACAAATTATTGAGTTACTCACCAATGAGGGTGCATGCTGAAGAATGTATTCTTAAGGGACCAAACACAAAGAAATACAAAATTACTTATGATAGACAGTCAAACATCACAAAAAAAAAAAAAAAAGCTAGACTAGCCAGAGGGTACAGAACACCTGAGGTGCAAACAGAAGTTTTTAGTTGCACAAAAACTAAAATGAAGGAGTGAAACTATGAAATGAATTTGAGAGATAGTGGGGAAAAAAAGAGTGAAATATTTGACATACAATTATTTAAGAGAGAAAATCACAGATCTGCATACAGAAAAAGTTCAAAGCAATGGAGAAAGTTTATCCCTAGTACTTGTGCCACACAAAGCAGTGGTAATGCTGAGAATTAAGCATTAGTTAAACACTGAAAAAGATCTGTGTGAAGTGCTATAAGGAAACCACTTTACGCAATTATGTTACACAGGTAAATAGGAAATTATATAAATTATGGTGCAATTAACTATGCAATTGGAGACAATCTTCAAGAAGAAAAATTTGGAAGAGCAATATTTTAGCTACAGTATAGAATAATATTTACTGTTATTTGCACTAAAAAATAATTATAAAGAGGACATTTTTTCCTTGAAGGGGAGAAATATAGCATTAAAAGTAAGTATGAAATGTTAATATTTATATTTCTATAAAGCAAAAATTGAAAGTTTGACAAAAGTCAAATTAAATATTTTATGAAATTAATCTCTGCATCTATGCAACATAGTCTCAAAGAAGATGACTGGTGAGGAAAGATTGGCTTATTTGAAGGCAGGCTTAGGACACTATCAAAACAGCTTTATCTGCAAGTGCTGTTTCAGTATATTATGCATTATAAGTAACGTTATTATTATTCTCCAAAGCGGGGTAAAGTGGATGTTAAAAAATGCTACCAAAAAATGTTGTTTACATGTCCTAAAGCCATTCAAAGCAAGATAACGCAGGCCCGATTTTGAAGTTCTGTTTGGAATTTGTGAGTCACGTAAGGGTGCTAGCGCAGCTTTAGCATAATCAGAGGACTTTGGAACAGATTTGGTGCAATTTTAATTATCTTTACTTTGCATTACAGCCTATGCACAATTCCTATGAATGTCACACATTTCAGACTTGCACACAAGCTACATCAATTGCCTCCCGAAGTGCTGCAGTTCTGCCTGGCCCAGGACCCATTGAACTATCGGTACTCTGCACCTGGTAACCTCAGGGAGGTTCATTCAGCCTTTAATTCATTTAAACCCCTCACACCCATCCGGCCTGGTGATGGACAAACTAGAGGACCCCGCAGGGATACAGTGGAGCGGACCAACTTGCCAAGCCAGGATCATCTTAACATCTGTTACACCACACAGTGCAGAACTAGTGTTCAGCTTGTCTGTATTTACGCACTTTTTGGGAAACCTCAGGTAATAAATCAGCCGCAATGCCCCTGTGATGACAAATCTGATCTCTTATTACAAAGACTACATCGAACCTCTGGCATACAGAACGAAGACATGGTAATTTTTACAGAAATTAGTAAAAGGATTTTCATAAAATAATTATTCAGTTGTGCAGAACAGGCTTAAATATCATCAAAAACATTTCTTAACATTTTAAAAAAGTCAGCATCTACGATTTACCTCAAGAAGCTATTTGTAAGGAGTGTAACACATTAACTTTGAAAGGAGGGGGTTGGTGTTTTATGAATTATTTTAATTGAATGGTATTTTTTTCTGCATAACTTTTAAAGTCTTTTCCCCTTTCCCCAGCCACAGATATCCCCAGACACAGCCTTGGGGTAAAATTCGGGAAGAGTAGCTGCAAAAAACCCATCTTTTTATTCCCTAAAAAAATTAGCTATTAATAAAAAAAATATTAGCTATCAATATCCTTCAGTATATGAAATACTTGTTGTCAAATCTAATACTCCCCTGCTTACTTATATTCAGATAAAAAGGTGTATAGTTTAAAAATTAAGCTAATTTCTAAACAAAACCAAAAGGTTTTCTCTTCAGCAGTGACAAGTTAGTTTCAAAATACCATGGTTATCAATAGAAAAAAACACCCTCTGTTTACTATGATTCAAAATCTCATGGTAAAAAAAGCCCTGAATTCATAGTAATATTACTATCATGAGGAAGCAAGGGTATATAAATATCGTAAAAATTGGAAAGATGGAAAGACACCTTTCTATGTAGAAGCAATGTAAACATTTAATTTTCAAAGTTTCATCTGAATACTTAAAACTGAATGTTTTGTAGGTAAAAGTATTTCAAGCTTGACTTCAAAATGTAAATGTATTTCAATTTTTGTACAGAAACTATCACTTACAGTATAGTACTTGTTGCTTCTAGTTATTCCAGTCACCCATCATTCACTCTTTAATCTCCTCTAAACCCATATTTCTCCGTTCCATATACAATGGAAGGATTACATACATCTTCCCTCTTGACTTTCTCCAGAGGAAAACAGATTTACCTACTGTTCTTCCTTCCACGCAAGCTTTCAAGTCAGCAAAATTTGTGAAGCCCTGTAGCATAATTTTTAATACCAAAGTCTTACGTGTCTGTGCTCACACGATACAGGCAAAGCACATGTTCTGCAATATTGAATCTGAAACTCTTTGCTATTTATATTTCTCATAAAGTAATTTTTTTAAATGCATCACATCTAATAGTTTTAAAAGTCAGTGTTCAGTACAGATTCTGGCTTACTTCTAAACTATAAGAAAACTTAAGGAAAATTTGATTTTAAATTTGTTACATACTGTTAATAAGATACAAGAACAAATGCACAACATAGTGCATACACTGAGCATTTGCCCTGAAAGCGTATTATTCCTATGTGTGGCCTGTACTTCGTGGTGTCAAAGCCCTCTGTAATTGCACAGAAAGGGTTTTTGCAAAAAATCCATTCATTTCTTCAAGAGAAAAATTATGGTAGTTTTGCTGTTCACGATGAGCTTATTAGCCATAGATGTAAAGAAGGATTTTTTTCTTGTATAATTTCCCCATATTCCAACAGTCTTAAATGCAGCTTACTGAAAAGTTTTCTTTTACTTTTTTTTTTTAACCTGGAATTCTTTACAATAGCAAAATAATTTGATAACTTCAGAATGGGTATCAAGAGATAAACTACGAAAAACTTAATGCATTTTCAGCTTTACCATGAATGTTTGAAAATCAAAGAGCAAACTAACACACACTCTGCAAAGGAGAAGATGAACTGCAAAGGAAACAGTAAATTGCTAATTGCTTTCATTGCTGGGATTTCATATAAAAAAGATCCAAAAATAAAAAACCAAACTTGTATTTTCATTTCTTGATGAACCAAGAGGAACATCAAAGAAATCAGACGCACTGCAGTACTTAGAAGATGTACTTCAGTGTTTATTGTACAATATTCTGTATTTTTATTCTGCAAGCTGAAACAAGGAATTAACAGTAACGATGAAAAAGCACAGTATTCTTTAGGTACTATTAGTTTTCTTCCTAAAAAATTAGGAGCAGACAATACACGGGTAAAATAAAATGAAAAATAAACAAAATAAAAAGGAATCAATGGAAAGCATGTAACCAAAGAGCATTTAAGATAGTAGACTTGCAGGTTCCTAAAATTCGAGCACTGACAGAGGGAAAGAATTTAATTTTCAAGGTTGCAAAATCATATATCCATGCTCCAATAGTCACACAACCTCTGCATTTACATGTGGTGAATTATTCTATTGCATTTCATGTCCTTTGAATACAAGATAAAGCATTACCATACTCTGTAACTATTTAGCATAAATTGTGAATCATCATAGTGGAATGGTCAGCTCTTGAAAAGAAGAGATCACTGTACGAGCCTGTAATTCTTATTATCCAGAACTGAAGACATACTAATTTTTTTCCCCATAGGAGGAATAAAAATAAGATTTTGTAGAACAGATCTGTAGTCAAATCATCAGATATGCTTTGGAGCCTAAAAAACCAATACAGTTATAATTTTGTGCAGTGTTTCAATACAGCATAATGATAGCAAAAGCTACTTTATCAGGAACAAATAAATATTTATAATACATATTCAACTATGTCCATGAGAACAGCAGTTCTAAACCTAATTGAATACAAACTTTCAGCCACAAGATATGTTTCTAGGAAAATTACAGAAGAAACCATTGAATTAGCATCTGGAATGAAAATTAAATGCACAAAATAGAGGAAGAACCCTGAAGATCCACAGCTGGACAGGTGAGTCTGCAGCTTATATGCAGAATATACAAAAAATCACATATAAGATACAAAGAGCTGCATGATGTCCTCTGTAGCTTAAGTAACTAACCAAAAGATGTAGACACATTTTTCATTAAAGAAAGTATGTTAGAGATATTAAGTTGACTGTGCTTTTTAAAGGTCATTTCAGCTCAACAGCACAGAGTGTACAAATGCTGGGTTAAATATTTTCCCTAAAAACTTCCAAAAGGAACCAAAACAAGCACACAATTTTCTTATGCATTTTGTACTTTTTACCTATCTTTCATTTGCAGCTAATAAAGATTTTACTTCTATTATTGTGTTTATAGAGAAGTATACAGTAAGATCAGAGCTAGTATCTGATATTTATAGTATATCATAGCACATTGATCTAATCTTCGTATTTCAATGTGAAATTTTGTCCTCTGCTAAGTAACTTAACTGCACATCAGTAGATAACTTTTTTCCTTAAACAATTATATCATACATCAAAACTTGAAAATGTGTCACATCAGTGTCCCTGTATCCCTAAACTCCATGTAAAAAGATTTAATTCGTAATGACATATGGGTAAAATTAATTTCGTCTAGGTGTTTTTTTGGTTTTTTTCAGTTACCTACCTAAATATGCACACTGCAGTTCTCTATAGTGTACGATGATATTTCATCTCATTGGATAAGGATGTTAAACTGGCCTAAACTGCAAATATTGGTAACATTTTTCAGTTATCAGGTGATACATATGATTACAACTTTCTATTCTGAAAGTACACTTTTCGTATGGAAAGCTATTCAAATGCATTATTTGTCTGATTTAGTTACAAATTCCTCAACCAACTCTGCAATGAACAAACTGCGTTACCACAATGCAATCTGGATTAAGCCCTAAACAATCAAGTCAAGTTCTTCATAGAGTTTGTATATGTTAAATCTCGAATATGAAATATGTTACTGGTGTTTAAGAAAAAAATAATTTGAAGCTGTGCCTATGGTGGAAAAATCTCACCAGATGTTGAGATTAACATACTTTTTGAGAATTTTAATATCCTACATATAAATGTATTTTTATATAGTTGAATTGTGTTTGTTTTATTTGCAGTTTTTATTGATTTTACCTTGATAATATGCAGTTAACAGAAGAAAATGAGTATATAAGATCATAGATGACCTCAATTGAATTAAAGTCTGTATTTCAGTCAAAGGATTCTGCTGACGCTGTGATATGAACCATGCAAGTGCAACACAAGCACTTAGTGAAGGTCAACTCAACTGAGAGAATAAAATGCAAACTTTGCACTGAATTATCAATCTCTGAAATGCAATGTCTATGATGAATTTAGGCACTAAGCACAGAAAAGCTAAAGGGAAATAGCACTGAAAGTCTATTGAAATCACAACTGAGCTGTCTTCTTTTTCCCACTTTAAAAACTCTTCTGTATTATAAATTACCTATTGCACACTAAGCAATTTTAGCTTTACTTTCCTTTACCAATTTTCTTAGTATAATTACATATACAACTAAAATTCTAGTTTAATTACAAAAGTAAATTATGAACTTTAATAATGGAATTTCCAACTTCAGTATACTTTTTCATATTCAATTTCAGTATCAAACAAACACATAATTTTATAATGTTACTTACATTCAAAACAGGAAGTCTAGCTCTGAAGCATTACAGGATGATTTTTCAAAAAAAATCCCCATAATTAGTACCTATATAGATTCTCAAAATCTGTAGAAGATTTGCATGAATGTATGAAGCACATATGTGCACAAAACAATTTATACAGCTCAGCAACAAAGGTGGCTAGACAAAATCTTCTGTTCTGGATACCGTTTTGCCAGCCACCACCCAGGGCTATGACATTTTGTGGGTTTATGCTGCAGATCTTCACTGTTGCTCCCACAGCTTGTTTTTCTTGCCTAGATAAACAACCTTTCTAAACTCTTTAAGCACTGAATGGACAGATTGTAACAGTTTGGACCCAACAGAAGGGAGAAAACTCTACTACAGGGGCCATATTTTGGTTTTGTAACAGCTTTCAGACTGTGCTTAGAGGAAATGCAGCATGAAATAAAAACATACCTGGCACATATATGACTATAGGGAAGAATATTCATGGCTGTGAAAAAGACTTCATTTTCTTCAATTCTTTATCTCATTTGCCAATTCTGATATTGTCATTAATTCCTTCAAATAACAATCTAAAAGAGCAAAAAAGTTTCAAGTTTCTCTCAGAACTTCCTCCTGGGGGGTTGCCACGGCAGGAAAACAAAATCCTGGTATGCCCAATTCCAAAGGACTGCAAAGACTTTCAGCTTTCCAGAGTACCAAGTCATAATTTTTTGCATATATGGACTGGTTAGAATTATTACTGAATATTACTGAATATTACTGAATGCAATTTCAGAAGCACATAATTCTCCACATACATAAATACAGCACACATAAATATTTCACCAAGTACAAAATATCCACTACTGTGTAACGTCTTCAAAATTTTCAGAACCCTACCTGTGAAACTTGTATTATCAGTGCATTAGATTTTTCCTATAATAAAAATATTTAAGAATTTGTGAACGAAGACAGTTTAGACATGCTAGTTTGAACTGTGACATGATTTTAAAGATGGAATGTTAATTGCAAATAACAGCATTGAACATCTAGAAGTTCAGATATTTGGTATTCTTTTACAATGTGATCCTTCAACACTCATTCCATTTCTTTCACAATAACAGCACGTCACTGAAATCACCTGAGGATCATGGAGCAAAACTATAATTTCCGTAAATGTTCAATGAAATCATTCTAAGTTTTTAACAAAAAAGTTATAAAGAAATTGTTTACAGCAAAAGACTTCTGCATTGGATTTTTTCTTACGTATTAGCTAACCCAATGACACTTGAGGGACTGTTGCCTTATTCAAGACCTAGTTGTGTTGAAACAAATGGAATCTCATAATACACTGAACAAGTTTATAGTACTTATTATGCTTTACACATACTACAGTTAATGCTCTTGGAAATAAATTGCCTCACAGATTGATGAAAGTGACACACTTCAGCACACCACTGCTTGCACCCAACTGAGGCCATTATCATTCATTACAGGGTGTGGTTTTTTTCTTTTCTTAGCTAAGTAGCAATAATTTTCTCTAAACAATTAAGGCTCCTGTGTATTTTTTACTCTTTAAATTACTTTCAGCATTAAAGGTGTCACAGGATCATTTACCCTCTCCTGAGCAGTACTTACTTAGTGACAGTTACCGCAGAAGTCATAAGGATGTCTTTTTCTGAATCCCTTCAATTTGAAACTTCCCAGAAGGGAGTTAGTAACTATTGTGTATATACACAGTGCAGTGTTACGCATCAGTGCCCAAAAGACCTCTGAACTATTTAGCTGAGGAAAAGTTTTAACAGCTCAAGTAAAGTATTTGCACCTTGCAGTCTGGTGAACTTGGTGTTGCCATTGTTTGTCACAAACTTGTGGTTTGTTCTCTATTCATTTCGTCAATAATTTCTCGCATTTATTTTGGTTTAGGAATTCAATAGTTAGACAAAGAATAAATCCCCAAAATTTCTAAGTAAGATAATTTCTAAAACTTTTGTGTTATAGAAACAGTGGCCTAGGTATTTTTCTTTTCAACTGAAAGAGGACACACAATTTCAAACAATTCCTCTACAACCTCAAAATTAGGAAAAAAATCTAACATAGCAGATAATCAGTCACTAAAGTCTAACAGGCTTGTGGCACAAAACTGTTACGTACACACGTCTCTATAGATAATTTTCCTGGGTGACCAGGGCACCGTCCTCTTCCAATGCAATTTTGCACTTTCCATAACAATAACTTTCATATAACACTTTCCATACAGGGAAGTAAATACATCTAAATATACAAGGCATAAAACTGACCGTATCTACATGAATTTCATATATAATGTTTTTATAAATATAAATATCAACAGGTATGCTTAAAAAAGTGTTCTTTCTGGATGCTAACACAAAATTATAAAATTGTATATTGTGCACTTGAAAATACTCCTACCCGATTTGTACAAATCCTTGCTTCTTTATTGATAACTACATTTAAGGGAGCAAGCCCAAGGAAGTATAATAAAGGCTATAGGTTTAAAGAGTGATATAATATTATTTCCTCTTTTTTCTGTTTATTTTGCAGTTCACATTATTTTAGCTGGCTGAGCTGCAAACCCTTTTCCCAAGGGTCATATAAAGGATGTGCTGATGCTGCATAAGGGAAGAGGCCAACTCTCAGTGACCAAAAGCAGGAATAAGATGAAATGATAACAAAGTGGCAACATCACACCAAAGCTCACTAATAACAGTAGAGAAAGACAATATCCACAGATTAAGTATCCCAGTCAGCATGAATAAGCACTTCATGTTCCTGTGACATATCCTACTGCACATATATATATATTAAAATGCTGCTTCATCATAAATTCATTCCAAGGAAGGTCATAGTTATTGCAACCTGGATTGAAATAGCACTTCTAAAATTATAACTAATATAATTATTACTATGATAATATTTTACATTAGTAGCTGTTCTATTTGCTGCATTTTCTGTAGTTGTTCTAATATTCATGCAGAGTGTCCTGTGTAAAGTATGTTCTTCTAGTTCTTGAATATGGGATACCATGTCAAAAGCGCTGTTTAAGTCAAGATGACTGACATCCATTGCTCTCTACTCATCACTCAAACCAATCATCTAATCACAAAATTCAATCAGACTGGTGAAGTGAATTTTGCCCTTGCTGAATCTTTGCTGGTTGTTTCCAGTTGTCCTCTTGTCTTTGATATATATGGAAATGTCTTAGTGAGAAGACATTTGTTACCATCCTGGGAATCCTTCATGATCTTCCTGGGAACTGAGGTGAGGGTGATCAACCTGCAGCTCCCCAATACTTCTTCCTGCCCTTCATGAGGGTGGGCATGACATTTGCCTTTTTCCACTCACTGAGAACCTTTCACAGCGAAAATGAGCTTTCAAAAACAATAGAGTATGGTCATAAAACTACAAAATTTGCTTCTAGTGATAAGATATATTTTTATGCAACATATTTCCCTTCCTTCTGTATATCAAAAGCTGCATTCATAAAGATGATTAGAAAAAGTGTACTCAAAACACATGAGAAGAAAGCTGCTTGAGAAAAATTGCTTTTTAAAAGGGATGCTTTCTTTTTTATACTATATTAAAGCTGAATGTATTTTGGCTAGTTGAGCTTATGGCAGGTAATTTTCTTTTCATTATTATTTTACTGCTAGCTTAAGAAAACTGTGGTTTAGACTAGGATTCGATCATCTTCTTTCAGAACACCCACAAGATAGAAAAACCCTTCAACCTTTTAATTACACAAAAGTGACAGGAAAATGGTGTTGGAATTTGTGGTCTTACTGAAGGGTATTGATCAAAGGAATTCTAATAAACATGGCTTTGGCCAAGAGGATCTGAGTAGGGAATTAGAATCAGATTAACAAATAGAAGAAATATGACCACAGACAAATATGCCTAAAGTAAAAGAGTTTAGGATTTTTATTTGGTAGATTTGGAACTTCATCTAGGAAAATATCCATCTTATCCAGACACTCAGTACTCAACTTATACTTTCTTAGTCCTTTAGCTCACTTCTACGCTTCTATCCATGCTGCTTGTTTCAGAAGATCTCTTTCAGTTAAAAAAAAAAGTATTTCTCCCTACATACTTAGATTAATTAGATTAATCAGCGCATTACTTTGTATTGCCTGAAAGTGTGTGTTTAGTAATTAGATAATTTGTCTTCCCTTTCACAATTAAAGTGAGTAGAATTAGTACCCTTTCCATGGAGACATTTTCTGACACAGACAGGGGAAGGCTTGATTAAGAATATCAGAGCAACGACCCATTTTCAGTATTTTACAAGATACAGAAGAAATGTGATTTGAACCCTTTGTTGGGTCAATCAGTTGGTCCCATTTAATACGCTCACGTCAGCAGTACATGCATGGCCATCACTAACATCATGGCACTAGTAATTTGATACTTAGATAACAAAATAGAAAGTACAATTAAACCTCATGCTTTAGGTGTTTTAAATCATTCTGATTTTGCAAGGCAATTCTGAGGCTGGCTTGGCTTTTGACTCAGGGGTTCTCCTAATGCCCAGTGGAGCCCGGTGCTGAACAGTGCCTGTTGTTCCATACTGCCGACCAACAAAATCGACGACAGAGAAAACCCATTCTTTTCTGTAATTCTCAAGGCCCTAGCTATTCCCCAGTAAGCAAGAGTCCTACAGATCCACGATAGCTAGAAATGCAGATAACGAGCTCTCTGGAATTGTGTCACTCAGTTAATAATAATGTATCATTTCTGTTAGAATCATAGAATCATTAAGGTTGGAAAAGACCTCTAAGATCATCAAGTCCAACTGTCAATTTAACACTACCATGACCACTAAACCATGTCCCAAAGTGCCACATCTACACATTTTTTGTACACCTCCAGGGATGGTGACTCCACCGCTTCCCTGGGTAGCCTGTTCCAATGCCCTACCACTCTTTCAGTAAAGAAATTTGTCTTAATAACCAATCTAAACCTTCCCTTGTGCAACTAGATCCCATTTCCTCTCATCCCATCGCTGCTTACTTGGGAGAAGAGACCAACCTCCACGTCACTGCAATCTTCATTCAGGTAGCTGTAGAGAGTGATAAGGTCTCCTCTCAGTCTCTTCTCCAGACTAAACGATCCTAGTTCCCTCAGCCACTCCTTCTAAGACTTGTGGTTTCCATACCCCTCATCAGCTTTGTTGCCTTTCTCTGGACCTGCTCAAGCATCTCAATGCCCTTCTTGTACTGCAGCACTCACTACTTCTGGTACAGGCCAGGATGCCATTGGCTTTCTTGGCCACCTGGGCACACTGCTGGCACATGTTCAGATGGCTGTGTGACCAACAACCCCAGGTCCTTTTCCAGCCACTCTTCCCTCAAGCGTGTAGCGCTGCCTGGGGTTGTTGTGACCCAAAGGCAGAATCCAGCACTTGGCCTTGTTGAACCTCATACAATTCACTTCAGCTGATCAATCCAGCCTGTCCAGGTCTCTCTGCAGAGCCTTCCTACCCTCGAGCAGATCAACACTCCTGCCCAACTTCATGTCATCTACAAAATTCCTGAGGGTGCACTCGATCCCCTTATCCAGATCATTGATAAAGATATTAAAGAAGACTGGCCCCAAAACTGAGCCCTGGAGGATGCCACTTGTGACCAGTCGCCAACTGGATTTAACTCTGTTCTCTACAACTCTCTGGGCTTGGCCATCCAGCCAGCACAGAGTACACCTGTATAAGCCATGAGCAGCCAGTTTCTCTAATAGAATGCTGTGGGAGATGGTGTCAAAGGCTTTTACTGAAGTCCAAGTAGACAAATCCACAGCCTTTCCCTCATCCACTAGAAAAAAAAAGAATAGTTTGCCCATAATCTCAATCCCTTACCTTACTTCTCCCAAAAGATAGATTAATATTTTTTTTAAGTAAGACACTGAAACCCAACCATTTTTCCTGTTGCAACTTCTCAATACCATATCTACCTGTGTGATACATGTGCATTTCCAAAATTCGTAAAGCAATTGAAAATCAGTGTCTTACAGTGAGATTCAGTTATTTTTTCAATGACATGAGGTTATAATATTCACTTTGTTGCCACAAGTGCAACACACCAGCTGATAACACACCAGCTCAGACACGAAAAAGCTTTATCACTGATTTTTCACTCTTCTGTTAATTAGCTTCCAGCACTAGGCATTATCTTCATAGTTTGTGTCTGGTTTTGTGTTGAAAATTTGATATACTTCCAGCAAACAAATTTGGAATTTCATCTCATTTGGCCCAGTAGTAACAGCACATCCATGAAATCTCCCTGCAGGGAATTATTTAGAAAACTTCCTCATCTACTCATTCAAAGTAACCAGACTAAATGAGACATCTGTTTAAGAATTGTAATGAGACACTCTGAGATACATTTTTGATCTCCTGTTTGATGTTCAATATTCTTGAAGCAATGTCTTGAATGTCTATAAGGAGTTCAACCTGCTCTAGTACATTGCTCAAAATGCAGTATCATAAAACTGTATCCTGAAATTCTTGACAGGACTGTGCCTAAGTCTTCACTGTTAAATGGGTTTGTTTTTAGTTCCTCCTTCAAGCAATTAATTTGAAAAAAATCTCCATAATGAATAAAAAAATAAAATACAAAACTGGAGCTGTTTACATTAAATGGCAAAACTAGTGGACCAATTTTAGTAAGAATATTAATCAAGAACTGGAGAACTCTTGAGGAGTTTCTATAAAGAAACTTTTCTAAAATATACTTTAGCTGAAAATATTTCCTTAATAAAGAAAATCACTGTGTTTGGAGTTTTTTTAAAATGTATAAAAACCATCCCATATTTGGGGACAGCAAAATCTTACCTTTCTCTTTTTGGCTCATGTGAATAAGTCATAGAAAATTAAAAGAAGACAATACAATGCCTAGTACTAGATCCCTCTCCTAGTCACCCACCACAGCATTTACAACATTCATGTCACCTACCTTGATCTTGGATACTAGTCTATGTTTTTATACTGTAGCAATTACCTTTAAAACACTTTATTCAGCTAGTACACTCTAACTCCATGAATATGAAAAATCCTTAATTACTTAGTTTCATTACACACCTCATGAAAAACAATAACAAGAGAATTACTACAGGTATTAACCACTTATAATTTATTTTGTAAACTTGACCTCAATATTTCAACTGATTTGATATACCTGAATATACAGTTCGATATACATTGCCTTCTTCCACAAAACTGAATGTAGACATTTGAATGCTTAAAATCAGACAAATGAGAAAGAATCCACTGGGTCTATACCCTTTCACTGTCACATTTCAATTCCCAAATTCCTTTTTATTTTTAATATATTTAGAAACAGGAAGTATTCTTCCTTATGAAATCATATGTGTTTCTTCTAATAAAGCCTAAAAAATTATTGACTTTTAGTAGAAGAATAAAAGTTTGTATACTAATTCCAATAAAAAAAGCTTTTTTTTAGCGAAAGTGATAAAAATGTAACAGTTATTTGTTCTGTAAATTATTACGAATTAAAAAAACCTTAAAGTTTTTAACTGCAAAAATCAAAT
>NW_009706266.1:37572-48947 GCF_000703405.1 Apaloderma vittatum | reverse complement strand
CTCGTGTGTGTGACAGGCACGCAGCAGGTGATGAGAGATCCGGGATCTCATTGGGCTGCGGGTGGGAGAAGGTAGAACAGGGAGCATTCTTCTTGTTAAAAGTGACAGCTCGGTTAGCAGTAGGCTGTGTTGTACTTCACCTATAGAAACATCTTTATTTATACTTAGCTCTGCATATTTTGAATGCTAATGTTTAAGCTTGAAAAGTAGGGGGAGCATCAGTGGTAGAATATAAATTAAGGAAAAAGGAGGGGGAGTGTTCTTTAACACAATTATTTATACAAGTACAGTCATCTTTTCTTAAATCTGTGGTTCCTGAGAGATGACACTTTGTCTTGGGTTAGCTTTTCTAACTCCAGTGAAAAGGTTGGGACAAGAGAGAGATATTTCTCCGTTAGTATAACAGCTGTCCTAGCTGTAAAACGAAACACAACTTGAAGTACTTAAGAACCGAGTTTAATCAAGATCAGCTATATCAAAAGCAAGCTAGATTTGTTGTCTTCTTAGGTATTTATATGCTTCCAAAACCAGATGTGGTGGGTTGACCTTGGCTGAATGCCAAGTGCCCACCAAAGCTGCTCTATCACTCCCTCTTCTCAGCTGGGCAGGGGAGAGAAAATATAATGAAATACTCATGGGTCAAAATAAGGACAGGGAGAGATCATGCGCCAATTACTGTAACAGACAAAGCAGACACGACTTGGGGAATTTAATTTTGTTACCAATCAAGCGAGAGTAGAACAATGAGAAATAAAACCAAATCTTAAAAACACCTGCTCCCACCCCTTCTTTCTTCCTGGGCTTAACTTGACTCCCAGTTTTCTCTACCTCCTCCCCCCAGGCTGTGCAGGCGGATGGGAACTGGGGTTGTGGTCAGTTCATCACACGTTGTCTCTACCACTCCTTCCTCCTCAGGGGCAGGACTCCTCACACTCTTCCCCTGCTCTTGCATGGGTTTCTTTCACGAGAGACAGCCATCTAGGAGCAGACTGCTCCAGCGTGGGTCCCCCACAGGGTCACAAGTCCTGCCAGCAAACCTGCTCCAGTGTGAACAACTTCCTCTGCAAGGCCACAGGTCCTACCAGGACCCTGCTCTGGTATGGGCTTCCCAGGGAGTCACAGCCTCCTTTGGGCATTCAGCTGTTCTGGTGTGGGGTCCTTCACGGGCTGCAGGTGGATGTCTGCTGCACCATTAACAGCCTTGGGCTGCAGGGGGACAGCCTGCCTCACCATGGTCTTCATCACAGGCTGCAGGAAAATCTCTGCTCTTGTGTCTGGAGCACCTCCTCCCCCTCCTTCTTCACTGACCTTGGTGTCTGCAGAGCTTTTTATCTCACATATTCTTACTCCTCTCTCCAGCTACTGTTGCACAGGGTTGTTTTTTTCTTCCCCCTTCTTAAATTTGTTACCCCAGAGGCTCTACCATGTTGCTGATGGGCTCGCCCTTGGCCAGCAGTAGGTCCATCCTGGAGCCGGCTGGCATTGGCTCTGTCAGACACGGAAGTTTCTAGCAGCTTCTCACAGAAGCCACTCCTGTAGCCCCTCCTCTGCTGCCAAAACCTTGCCACACAAACCAACTAACTTCCACCCCTTGCCTCTTTGAATCACATATTTAGAAATTATTGAAATCCACATTCATCACACAGTCTTTGCAAACTTTGACCACATCAGCAAAAAAGGAATTGCTTACACCAAGATCAAAATAACATCATCACAACACTGAATGAAAGTGGACAATTTACACAAACAATCCACCCCTTGTCCCTTCACCACAATTAGAACAGTAGAAGTTCCCCACAATCATTTGGCTTTCTGACATTGTTCAGTCTGTGTTTTGCCCATTACCTCTGTTGATTTGTTGGCTGGATGATAGAAAAATGTGTAGAAATTCAGGGCTAGTGGCGTATCTCCAGTTGTGTTACCGTCTCGTGGACCTTGCTGTAAAACTCAAGGGGAGAGCAAGGGCAGTCAGCAGTGAAATGCGTTTGACAGCCTGCACCACCCTTCCTGTTCGAGCAGTGGTGCTGGGCGTGTACGTTTGTGTATGTGTGTGTTAAAGAAATTATAACAATAGACAAGGGGCAACTGAGCTTGGTGTTGGAGTAACTTAATATTTGCTGGATTTGCCAGTGAATTTTTTTTTTTTTTTAACTGGCATTTCCTAACACTGTTTTGTTTCTTCTGTGGTAGCCTGAGAAAGATAGTGGTGTTGTTTGCAGGGTGTATTGTGCCATCGTACTTACTTTGTAGTGTATGATTTGATTATACAGAAAACTTCTGCCTCTCTGGGGACCAAACAGTACCTAGGGATTCGTGATATATTAAGATCAAGAAACGTGAGATAAGGAATCATGCTTTGGATTATGTTTCATGAATACCTAAGTCGAGGTTCTTAGTTTCTACAGGAAATACTAGCGCTTTGGAATATAAAATTATTCAACTTTCTTGTATGATTACTGATGAATGCCATTTTGCAAATGTGAACAGTAAGCTGTTCAGCTGTCAAGAGCTAATTACTAAAACTTTGTGTTACCATTTGAATAGTTATGACGAGTGGAAAAATCTGACAACACTACACTAAAAGTTATATGGTCCATATTTACTTTAGATATGACTGTTTCAATACTTAACAGGAAAAATCACTTGTCTTCATATATATGGAATATTCTTCTGCCTTCATAGTCCAGCAGTTCACAGGTAGTTTGAATACGGTTGCGTAGGTGCCTAGTTTTTGATATTAAACCTTTTGGAAAATCTGGTATGAGTAGTAAACCTTGACATACTTCTCAATGTCTGCGCTTGCAGAACAAAAGTCCGCAAAACAGTGAAAAAAGTAAAATGTGATCTGTTTTTGGAAAATGTGCCCAGAGTCTTAGAAACTTAACTCAATGATGTAAAACTGCTGTTAAACACTATATGGAGTAACCTCAGGCAACAGGTCTGTCCCATGCAGATGCAGATTTCATGAAAAACACGACATTGTTGACCTGTAAAATGCATGTTTATGGAATATCTAATACTTTGAATGTTTTGCCTGTGGATTACTATGTAGACTTTTGAGTCATAAACAGAAAATTGACATTTGAATAGTAGTTCGGGTTGAGATTAAATTCTTTAGAACCGCATGTTTGTGCATGAAAATCAGGAGGACAGAAATGTATTTATTTTGATTTTAGTCTGGTTGTTTATTTTTGTAACTCTTCTCAGAGCAGTTGCTGCTTTTTTTTTTTCCTTTCTAACTTGCAGTCTGTTCTTTTGCTTTTTTTGCACTAGTTCCGTATTTTTTCTTTTTCTTTATTTTGTGCATCTGTGTAGTTTTGCCATTTTCTTTCTTGTTTGGTACAAGACGATATACACTTTGAGCTTGTCATCTAGAGTGATGACAGAGCTCCTGTTATTGGAAAAACTATTACGATCTTCATACTGTGTTAATTTACTTGGCCTTTCATTTGTATATAAGCTGCATTTAGGCTGAAAGCGTTAAAAGATTGTACTCTTCATTTGTAGCATTTTTTATGGAATAGGCTATGTCATTACTTATCTTTGCTGAACCAAATTTGAGGGCTAGGGACTGCATGTCTGTGTTTATAAGGACTTGTGCACTTTCTGTTTTTTACTGTTTGTATTTATGACATTTTGATTTTTCAGAGGTAATACACTTTCTGCATTCATGGGATTTAGACTCTTCAGATACCTGATTTGTGAACTAATTTATCTACCACTTATTTGTACATGGAGGTTTTTTAGTTACTATTTTGGTTTTTTTTCCATAATATTCCTTGGTGCCACTGGCTATAGTTTCCTATAATGTAATTTCCTAAGTGATTCCTATAATATTTTGTCAAATGAATTTACAGTGAATCCATCTTGCAGTTCACAGTGGATTTAAGCATCCTGTGAACTTCTCTTGGCTGTTCTGACCATTCACAGTGAGCCTTGTTAGTTTTTGTGTGAGGGTCCTCCACATCTTTCTTCAAGAGACTTTGAGCGTGTAGGAGTCAGAGAATCTTTAAGGCAGCGAATGGCTTGTGGTGTTTACGTTTCCTTAGAGCTGCTTGCTTCCAGGGATCTTCGGTAAATGCTTATGGAACTTCATAGTTTGACAGAAATAAATCCAATGGGATAAACGTGGCTTTATTAAGAGAGGTGTTACAGTAATAAAATGAGAACAGATACACTTAGGAGAGACTGCAGTTATTTAGGAAGACAATGAAGGGAAATAAATGGAGAAAGGTTGCTTACTCCTGTGAGCAGGAGTATTCTTATCAACGTCTGTCTTGAAGCAAAGTTCAGAGGTTTTATTTTACATATGGTAATACTGATCTCAGTGTCAATACATTTCTTGGCTGATAACTTAAACAAATTTGTCTTTCCCTTTTTTATTCTGTGTGTAAACTCAAGCTTTTATTTTGTAAAGTCGTGACCTCACTGAGCATTGATGACTTCTAGGTTCCAAAGTCTGAGGAGAGAGGAACTGATTAGCAGGTAGATACTCTAGGATACAATTTTCAGCCGGGCTTTGCTTTTGAAACTAAACATTCTTATATCTGTGTCTGTCTGTGACTGGAGAGTTCTACAGCATATGCATCACGATCTCCTTTTTTCCTGTTAAAATGCCAGCATATGTTATTATCTCATTCAATCTTCTGTGATCTCTTGTTCATACTAGTTTTATCAGGTATACAAAATATGGAGAATGTTATGCAGTATTTTCTACCACTGTGATTATTTTAAAGGCTTTAATAAAGCCTTTTGCATTCATGGTGAACTCTCTAGTAGTATTTTCAGTAGATCTAGGTTCTCTGCAGTGCTACATTACTTCAGCCACAGTGGCCTGTTAGCAAGTCTTTGTGAAGACCCAGGAATAGATCATACGTGTTTAGTTTTCATCTAAAAGGATATAAAGGGGTTAGTTTGCTGGAATAAGTTTAAAGCATATAAGATTACCTGATTTTCAGTCTATCTTTCATATTGGGAAAGAAACCTGTGTATGACATCGTTGAGATGATTATAATATATAAGTACATTTATGCCCAAGTAACTTTCAATGTGCTAGACATTTTCAAGTAAACTGGATTGAGCAGTCGCCAGCTCAGAGGTGCTAAAGCTCCTTGAGTTCGAAGAAAACAGCCATTTAGAGGAAAGAAGACGACTAGTAGGGACTTTCTTTCGGCCTCTTTCCCCTTGGAAACAAAATGCTACATAATGATCTGAATTATTCCTAGTTACAGAAGATCTGTGTGGAAGAAAGACATGAATGTCTCAACAATATGAGGTATTTTGCATAAACTGACACCAAAATTGGCACCACAGGAAAAAGCACATATTTAGGAAACACGACTGTGATAGTTGAGCTACTCCTACCTTTGGGCAGGCTTTCAACTAGACAACCAAAGCGTAGACTTTTCTGAGGTGCTGTTTCTGGATTTGTTCTATTTGTTTCTCAGTTTCTTCTTGTTGATTCATTGTAGATCTGTCTCATCTCTTTGGTTTGTCAGATAGTACGAGAGATCTGAATGACTTAACTGCAGCTCCATAAATCCTGGAGCTTTCTTTTAGAGGATGCATTCACTTTGATTTGTTGGGCTCTCAGCTAGACTATGGAAGGTTACTAGCACCTATCAGAATTTATACTCCTTCTCCTTCATCCTGTGCTACTTGTTGTGTACTGACTTCCTAGTTTTTTAAAATCTCTGATTTAGAACAATACTTAACAGCATATAGTAGCTCTTCCTAAACTGTATTTTCTGTCATGCGAAAACTGTATACCTTAGGTATTTATATGCGTGCAGTATCATGCGTATACATTAGACTTACATATCAGGCAGTTTACTACTTGTTAACAGCGATACTGGACTGAGATATGTCACAGCCACTAAGTGACCATATTGTGCATTGTGTTTGGAATGTTTTTATTTGTGTTAGTACTTTCTGTAGACCACAGTAATCAAAATGTAACACACTTAAAAAAAAATGTTTATAGAAGTGTATACATGAGGATACCCACTTTACCCAATTTCAGCATATGATTTAATTAGCTTGTGTACTGTAGCCCATGAAGAGAAAATATTTTTCCCAAAAGATGACTTGGAGTGGGAGCTTAAATTGAATGAATTTAGCTTCTCTGACTTCTCTTCTGTAAGAGCTTAGCTGTCTATTTCTGCTGACTGAGTAAAGAGCTTAGCTAGTGTGAATAATAGCAACTCCTTCACTCCACCCCCAAGTCCTTAGAATATCCACAAAACATGTTGAATCTGTTTGGTGGTGAAAAATCAATCAATGGAATTTAAAACTTACTATGAAAACCTGATAAAATTTTTTTTTTTTATGCCTATTATGGGACTTGATCAAAGATATGACTATTAGTTTACACTTTTTTAAAACTAGGAATTAAAGCACTGGTGTCCTACCCATGGCTCATAGATAGTACATTGCTGCCATGATTTGATTTCACTCATGGAAGATTAAAAAATTTCAACAGACACTGTCAGAATGAGTTAATTGTGTAGTTTCCCTGCCTTTCCTGGTCTGTGGGTGATACTGGCAGATCTTTGTATTAATCCTGATTAAAAGAAAACAACACTTAAATAAAATCTGCCAATTGTCTATCCATAAGGGCCAAATTAAGTGAAAACCTGTACTGTGATACTAATACATTGATTCTAAATTATTCATCATTGCACACAAATGTGGGATTGTTTTCAAAATTTGGAATTCTCTATATAAATAGACTAGCAGGTAGATTTTTGGAGAAGAAAGTTGTATAATAATTTGTTTAACGTAGGTGGAGAAGAGGAAAATATGATACAAAGCAGAAGCATATGTGTATTGAAGAATGTTTAAAAATAGAGCTGGAGGAGACCTCAAGAGGTCAGTCTACTCTGCTCCACTGCTCTGCTTAAGGATCAACTGTTAATAAATTTCAGTATGATGCTCTTTGTCTTTTAATCACCTTTTGTTTGTGATCCTTCTATGCAGAACTGCTGGCCGATTATTCCTCTTTGTATATGGGCAGAAGCAATCATCTGCATAAAACTTAAAAGCTTGTACTTATCCCACTGGCTGCATTCTAATTATTTCAGATCATATCTTTGATTTGTCAGGTTCTTTCTGATTTTAACTTACCTGCTAATATGCTTGCAGCTCTTCCTCCAGCAGTTGAACACCCAGTTTTAACTATGCTCTTGTTTCCATCATCGAATTATATGTGGAGTTTTTTGTTAAATGATTGTTATTTATGGGTTTTAAACACAACTGCACAATCTATGCTCCATGGTTTAAATAAAAATCAGTTATTTTTACTCTTTACTGCCTGTAAACCGGACAATATGATCATAGTTATCATGGGATTGTTTAGGTGGTAAAAGACCTTTTAAGATCATCAAGTCCCACCCTTAATCTAGCACTGCCAGGTCCACCATCTGCCATGATATTGCAGAATCTAGTCCAGAAATACAATTTATGAGAAAATGTCTTTCCTTTGAAATATTTTAAAATAAAAGTCAGGAAGTACAAATTTAGAATATGCTTAACAGATTGCAGCGGTGGCATAAAAAAGTGCTTTGAAAGGGACAGGTTGGTTTGTCTTCAAGGAGAGTAAGTAGCAAGTGTCATCTTTCCCACATCTTTTGCAGTTGTGTTTATAAAGAGTATCGTTACTGCTTCACAGTTGATTTTCACATCTGGCATGCCTTTTGAACAAGGAGTACTGCCATCATCATATTTACTTCTCCCTATTGTAGGAGATTATGCATGGAGTGATCCTGCCGGAGGATATGTCGCACGTCCTCCTGACTGCAGTACATCTCTTAATTTCTACTTAACTAGTTTCTCTTCAAGACCTGTCGGTATAGACTCCTCTGTCCCTTCTTTCTGCAGAGGTACCTGCCTGAGTTCAGCCACCTCTTCACTCCTAGACCTTGACCTTGCAAAACATTGACGTTCAAGACAGTGAAGAGTTCGCTACAGCGTGTGACTGGAAATCAGCAGTACTGAGGCTCACAGTGTTAACTGGTGCAGCCTTGGGAAAGTTAAATAGATGTGATTCATTTCTGCCTCTCCAGGGATTCCTTTTAATGTCATTTGACCCTTTGTAATAAGTAATAAAATATCCCTGAGTACTTCAGACTGTACGTTGTGCTCAGGGATCTTCTCAGATACCAAACTTCCATGTTCTGGAAATTGTAGTACATAGTTCACGAGAGCAGGCAGACGGGAAGTGCCTCCAAACAAACAAACAAACAAAACCCTTTCCCGAATAGCAGCTGAGAGTTTTATAATAGGGAAAGTAAAAAATGAGAAGATACTAAGACCAATTTCCAAATGTTCTGTAAAAATGTTTAATAAAATTTACTTGTGGGTTTCATTTTGGTATAAGAAATAGGTACCTTACAAATGTATAGTGAATAATTGATAATATGCATATTAGTGTCATGACTGTCCTAATAACTTTGCTAAAATTGCTGAAAGTGGTTTGATTTTTTCCTGTAAATTATGAGTTAATCAGTATTGCAGAAGAAAAAGAGCTGCTGCTCTTTTGTTAAAAAGCACCTCCACAGAGTTTTCAAGTACTTTTTAAGGTTAAGCTTCTGTGATTATAACTTTATTTTCTTTCCCTGTATTTTTTTTTTTTTTTTTTTTTTTTGTCCTTTCTTCTTACCAGCATTATGATTTTTGCCTTCACTAAAAAAGGCAAAGCATTTTAAGGTTCTGTGTGTGCGTTGATGTGTTAGCTCTGTGTATATGAACATATCCCCATCCTTTACTGCTCTTCTTGGTGTAGAATAGGGGAGGAAGATTGACTGTGAAATTCTACAGTAGCGGAACAGTCTGCTTGGTTTTTGTTTCGTGAAGCACCTCCTATGATGAAACATCCCAGATGTTGTTATCGGGAACTAGGTAATGAAATAAATAAAAGTGTTTGACACTGCCAACTCTTTAACTGCATTCCTTAAAGTGAAGTGTGAATGGCTGTTTACAGAAATAAATAAATAATTGTTTAAGTCATTATATTATTAAAGTGTAGTTTGGATCAAAAGGACAGAAAATCATCTCACTGTCAAAACTTTTGTTTAGATTGGTTTCCTCCTACAAGTTTTTAGTGTTTTTAGGGCAGGCACCTATTTATTGAGTTGAGGTAAATACTGTAAACCATACAGGAACAATTGTTTGAAAAACAAAAAAAGCAAGAGAGCAACTTTATATACTCTGCCATCCATTTTCCTCTAGTATATTGTAAGCAGAATACACATTTTCCATGTACATATTGTAGAAAAAGTTAATTTCTAAGTTGCTGAAACAATACTTACTTTCATTGCAATACTTACGTATTTACGAATACGTTTGCTACATAAGGCAGGAATAACTCAGTAATAGTTGGAAATAAATCACTTTGGGAAATAGGTTGAATCAACTGAAACATATTTTGCCACTTGCACAGCACGGTCACTAAATAATTATTATTTATCTTTTTTTAGATATGCTGCTAGCAGATTGTGGCAGAAAGTATTTCCAGTCTGAATCCTAGAGTTAATGACTAATATTAATGTGAAATGAGACTGTATTTAGTCATGGCACGTTACTACCACATAGTGGAGAAAGCTAGAGCAGACGTAATTAGCTTGGGTTTGGATTCCTTGTGACCATTTTACTTTTGGGCACCCCAGTGTGGCACACAAGAGCCAGCGGTGACCTTGGTCGCTACAGGAGCAAGTGTCAGCAAGAGCCTTTCTGCATACCAGTCCCAGGCAGTCACTGTAAACATCAGGCGTTATCATTGCCAGGAGCAGACACTGTCTGCAGAAACATGCTGTTAACTTCAGAATGTGCAGCCTCTTGGAAGAGACTTATCAGAAAAGTAAAATCACTGAACAGAATTGGTTCTGTTTAGCTCAAACCAGGACACAAGGTCAGCCCCAAAGTCCCTTTGGCTCATTAGCTTGCCTCCAGCAGCAACTGCTGTAAGACAGAATAGAAAAAGCCTCGTTTCCTGACATCTGCTCCCAGCCTTAAGTGATTTGGGGCTAAGACATCTTTGTGTTTATTAATCTATATGTTGGATTTTTTTTTCCCATTAATTGTCAAAGTTTGGCCTATGTAAGCTTTTCAACACTGTAATGTCCTGTGGCAGTTTCATAACATGTGTGTTGGGTAAGAAGTCCTTTCCTGCCTGTTTTTACCTGGCAGCTACTTATTTGCCTGCTATGCTATTCTGTTCTTATGTTAAATGAACACTTCTCTATTTCATAGACAAGTTGAAAAGTATTCATTACATTTGCTTCATGTCATCTTTTTTTTTTCCAGGCTAAAGAGTCTTAATGTATTTAGTTTTTCCGTCTATTGAAGCTTCTCTGTTTTGGTTTTTTTTTTTTTTTAATTCTGCTGCTCTTTTATGTATTTTTTCCTTTTTTTCCCCAGTGTGGAACTGAAATGGTGTTTCAGATCTGTGCCGATCAAATGCATAAATCCACTATGGCATAATGAAGGTTTAGCAGTATTGTGATAATCAGTTGGACTGTAATTTATTTATTTTTAGTGTTGTCATCATCAAAGATTTAAATGGTATCACTGTCACTAATTGACACTCTTTGAAAACTGTGTAAGCATGTCTGTGCTGGTGATGATGCTTTTGTTGGAAGTGGTTTGCATTAAAATCTTTGCAGGAGGCCAAAGTTCTGTTAGAAGTCCTTTAACACATTATAAAGTCTTTTTATGGCTCTGGTGACACAAAGCATTACTGATTAGCATGTCCAACCTCTAGCTCTGGTTGATTACCTTTGTTTGTCCAATAACAGAATAAAATGGCATAGGCATTGCATAAAGCTGAAAAATATAGTACTTAATAAGTGCTTTCATTACATAATAAGCTGTTAAAATGGGAAAGAAATATGAAGGGCCTCATTTTTGTGAATGCTATCTGATAGTATTTTGGATGTCCTAGAGTTTTGAGTGTTAAGGTTCTTGCCAAACACCCTTGTTAATGCATTATTCAATCTGTTCTTTCTTTTGCTTTTATAATGTGTAACGCCTATGTCGGTGTCCAGAAGAGTCAAGAAGGCATTTCTAGTGTTTAGGAAACTCACAAGAAGTATAACAATGGGATCAGATAGCTTTCTGAAACGAGAAGAGCATGTAATGTATCATCTTGCAGAAGAATTTGTCTAAGGATTAAAAAGGTTATTCAATGGTTACAGTAAGCAATGAAGAAGAAAAACAACTGGAAGTTTTTAGGTCCCACAAGACTGATACAATAGCTTTATCTTGGAAGGAAATCCCAACACTTTGTCAGTTGAGCTGTTGAAAATAGAAGTGGTGTGAGGTGTCTGTTAAGGTGCTGTCCTGAGGGTTTTTTAGCATTATCTCTTCCCCCCTTCCTT
>NW_009706266.1:13638-37540 GCF_000703405.1 Apaloderma vittatum | reverse complement strand
GAGGGAAGTTTCTTTGTTTTCTTTTTCCCTTCCTCAGAACTTTCGGGCTAGTGAGAAGGAGTGTAATCCCTATTAGCCTCTTCCTTGTCAGTCTGGCTGCTGTGTTGCGACGGGAGAAAACGCCTTTGTTATTACTGAGGATTCCTGAATCCTGTTGCTTTTGTTTGACCACTTTGTGACAAAGTCCAGTGCCTGAGTCATAATTTCTGAGCATCACTGTCAGCAATGTTATCTCTATCTAATTCTTAGGTTTCAAAGCTTCATGTAATTCTGCTGTATGGTTTAAAACATCTGGTTATGCGTAATTTTTCTTCTGTTTAAAAGTGACACACGCTCAATTGGAGTAATGGTAGAACATGGCATGGATTTATATTGTTTTACATGTGGAAATTAATATTTCTGTGCATAAATATTGGACTTAACCTCCAAATTAATATTTCTGTGCATAAATATTGGACTTAACCTCCCAAAATAGTAGTTCAGGAGTTCCTGCCTTGCCAGGAGAGAATTTACCTTTTCTATTCTGGTAATTGCTAATTAATTTTTATATTAACCAGAAATTCCAGCTAAAATATATACTCCCATTGTGGTCAGCTGGACCAAATATATTCTTCTTCCACACCTAATCCCAAAGTCAGCTCTGTCCTTAGTGGATATATACTATAAATATTTTTAGGGGGGAAGGTAACTGGGATGAAAAAAAACCAAACCCAAAACTGAGTCTTCTGATTAAAGCTTTGGTCTCTGAAAATGGTTTGCAACATTAACCGCTTGTCACAGACCTAAGAATCTTGAATTAATTTTATTATAAAAAATAGATTCTAATGTTTAGATTTATAGTCTAGCCTGCAAACAGTCCCTGCAGGTGTTGGAAATATTCTGAACTGAATAGTTATTGAATTTATTTCAGGTCTTTCTCACTTTTTCTGGTGAATTTATTAAAATTACGTTATGGAATACCATCAACTAAATGCATCATTTGCTGAGAAAACATATCACCGTGTAATGTAACGTGATGCCTAATTGTCCATCATGAAATAGGTTTTGTATTAATTAAATAGATGCTCAGAGCACTTTATCAACTGGTACTTGTGGCTGAGATGATAGACATAAGAATTTTCTGATACATTCTGTTATAAAGCAGCATACCTGTTAAATTAAAAGTTTTTGTAGAAAACAATTGAAATTATTTAGTATATAAAACAGAAATGCAGAGCAACTTTGTTTTTTTCTGTTAGGTTCAGAAGTGTACCTGTATCTGCTCTGCCTCTAAATCTTACAAGAGTCAAAATTAGTCATAGTGGAAGCTACTAATTTTTTTTTTTTTTTGCTTACTACTTAAAATCTGTGGAACAGAGTTCTGTATTCTAGAACTGTGCACCTCTTAACCCTTCCTTGTTTTAAATGGCGGATCTGCACCACTTACAGTGGTTGACAGGAGTAAGTCACGGGCTTGTCCTGCAAACTTCCATTTGCTCGTTTGATCATAAGCCAGGTGGGATCTCATGTTCGCTTCCTTTTTTTATTCCAGACTGTACTTTATTAAAGAGTGAACTCTTGGTCCAGTGATTTAAAAATCTTGTTAATGGTCCAGTCCTATGAACCTTCCTATTTTTAATTGCCTGGAAGACATCACTAACAAACTTCTTGAACTCCGGGCAGGACAATGCAAGCAGTATTGCACTTGCACTGATCAGCTGGTTATGCAGTTTAAAGCCCTTCGTAACCTTCCCTGTCCTTGCATTTGCATAAAACCAATATTATTAAATATTCCTGTCCGTGAAGTTGATGTGCAGTAAGTTCTTGTGAAAAGGAAGATCCTAAGCTGGGATTCCCTAGCTGAATTTTCTTCCTTTGCTGATCCCCAAGCTGCTTTAGACAGTGGGTACTCTTCTGCATACTTCGATAGTCCTTTTCTGTGGTTTATCTGTAGTGCAACTCTTTGAAATCAAGTGTGCAAAGTACACGTTTTACATTCCTGTTGTATTTACTTACAATACTCTCTAACCTTAACATTCAAAAATCATAAATCAAGTCCTCAAACTCTGATTTATTATTTTTTTTTTAAATCATAAGACATGAATTTTAATGTATTGCTGGTCCTTTTCAGTGGTACTTTGATTTAAACAGTTCTGCGTGTGTGCTGGATTTTCCAAATCTTGGCATGGGAGTATATGAACACATATAAAGTTTGTTATTTTGGAGATTATGAGATCTAAGTATCCATAAGAACGCTAGGAAAACACCAAGTATCAAGATATTTGCTGTAATATTTGGAAGACCATTTGATTATTTTATAGACATCTGTTATAAGCATAAGATAACAATATAACAGTGATAAACCATTTTATTTTTCTCAATTTACATACTAGGTCTTTTGCTTTTGTTTCTTTGTTTAATTTTTATTTTATTAGTAAGACTAGAAAGATGCTAATGTATATTTTAAGTGGTTTCAAACTCCTCTTAACAAAGGTTTAATGAGTTTTGTAGTTAATTATCTAATGCTTAGTTATGTTTAGTAAGAATGTTAACTGTTTAAATTGATTCTATATTCAAACTGTTTCAGCAATGTGAGAGCAATTATCGTGTATTTTTGAATTGTGTTAGAATAGAGGCCTTTGAAGCTTTATCCACAATCAGATGCTCACAAACTTCTGTTTAGCTGACTAATAATGAAAAAACCCCCCAAATTCTGATAGTTAAAATGCTTGAAATGCTGTTTTTGAAATGCAAAACTTCAGAAAATTAGAGTGAGGCCTTAGTTCAAAGCTCTTAATTTGTTACACTAGAAAGGGAAAAAATAGTTCTGTATTATTTCAGGCCAACAACTTGGCAGGAATTTAAATCTGAGTCCAAGGTTTCTGAAACCAGAGGCTTGAGGATGTTAACAGGTTTCAGGGTTGGTAATGAAGGGGAAATAGAACAATTTGACAGATAGCTGAGGTATCAATCATAGTCTCAATGTTTAAAGGAGCTACTTGGAAAATGTGGAATTATGTATGACAGCGAACAAAGAGGTGTGTTAAATGTTGCATATGTTCCTTGTTGTGAAGTAGTAGGGCAGTTTTTGAGAGCTGATGAAAAACTTCTGGATTTGTGATCATAAGTCAGGATGAATTTTATGCCAAGAATAATGTGACTGAATGAGGGAAAATATTTTTTGAGTTCTTTACGTACAATTTTGATAGCTCATAAATGATTTCAGCACTGTATAACACAGTGGAAAGCTACACTTTGTACTATTTTGTGATGGGTTTTTTTTCTTATTTTTTCTTTCTTTCTGGGATGCCAGTTAATTTCTTGCTGGAGAGTGTCTTGGTAGATCTTATTGTGAAAGGCAGTTGTTGAGTAGCAGCAAAATCCCTCTGTGACTTGTCAAATCATCTTCTCTTAGCACTACAGTGTTGAAATTAATGTGAAGTTCCTTAACCCTCCTTCTGGAAATATGGTTCTTGTGATGGTTCTTAGTCTATAAGATTTCTTTCTTAATATAGGCAGAACAAAATATTATGTCTAACATATTTTTCTTTTGTTTCTACTCTGCTTTTAATGAAAGTCATAGTCAGGCAGGAAACTGTATTTTCTCTCCAGTTTTCCAGTGGGAAAATAAATAGGACTGCCATTCTTGCACCTGCTATGTTGAGGAAAGGAAGACAGGCAACACTTTAGAGAAAATAAAACGTGCTTAGACTTCTGTCTTACTGCTCAGGGGTAAGAGTGTTCTCTTCCAACTATGTTTACGTGGGTTAAACAGGAGAACTCCCTTAACTACTCCTGTGGTCACTCTGTGCATTGCTCTACCGAGGGATCTCTAGAGATCCAGACAGGCTGATCTCTGGGCCAAGGCCAATCACAAGAGTTTCAAAAAGGCCAAATGCCACATCCTGCATTTTGGCCACAACAGCCCCCAGCAGCGCTAAAGGCTTGGCGAGGTGTGACTGGAGAGCCACTCAACACCCAGGGGTGTTGATGGACAGTGGCTGAGCATGAGCCAGCAGTGTGCCCAGGTGGCCAAGAAGGCCAATGGTATCCTGGCCTGGGTCAGGAATGGTGCTGTCAGCAGGAGCAGGGAGGGGATCATGCCCCTGTGCTCGGCTTTGGTGAGGCCTCACCTCGAGTACTGTGTCCAGTTTTGGGCCCCTCACTACAGGAGGGACACGGAGGTGCTGCAGTGGGTACAGAGGCAGCTGCCAAGCTGGCAAAGGGCTTAGGACACAAGTCTTATGAGCAAAGGCTGAGGGATCTGGGGCTGTTTAGCCTAGAGAAGAGGAGACTGAGGGGAGGCCTCATCACTCTGTACAACTACCTGAAGGGAGGTTGTAGAGAGGTGGGGGTTGGTCTGTTCTCCCTAGTGGAGAGTGATAGGATGAAGGGAAATAGATTTAAATTTTTCCTGGCTAGGTTCAGGTTAGATGTTAGGAAGAATTTCTCTACTGAATGGGTTGTCGGGCATTGGAACAGGCTGCCCAGGGAGGGGGTTGAATCACTGTCCCTGGAGGTGTTGAAGAGACGGGTGAATGTTGTGCTGAGGGACATGGTTTAGTGGTGTTATAGGGCTGGGACAAAGGTTGAACTCGATGTTGAAGGTCTCTTCCAGCCGAAAATGTTCTATGATTCTGTGTTCTATGACTAGCTACTAGCTGTGATTCTGTGAGGCAGAAATTGTGCTGCTTGAAAGTTCCTCATTTCCATCCCTGTTTTTTTTGTGGCTTGCCAAACTTATTTGTTTCAAATCAGCAATGAAAAGCCATTTCTTTGTGCCTCTGGGAAATCTTTGTTTTAATGTAATTTGTTACATTTTTTTATCATGTTTTACAGTACTAACACTGTAGGAGACTTTGAGCCAAAATGTTACTGAAAAATGTATTTATATCACATTTTACATTTTATTTTTGTGTTCAAAATAACTGATTTGGAGAATGTGACACCTGCTAGTGTTTTATAACCCTGTTTTGTTTATGTGTAGATTTTAAAAAAAAAAGTCTGGTTTTAAGTTGTAACCTCAACCATGAATACTAGACAAATCTCAGTTTGTTAGCATCGCTTCTCCAGTTCCTTGACCAAAATATTTTGGGATTCCCTATTAAAGGTATTTGTTATGCTCAAATTTTCACAATCTGTTTTTCTGCAGTTATTGCAAAGCTTTTTAGGGCTGACACACTCATTTGCACTTGTATTTCATAGTGAAACAAGGTCTCAGAAATCAATTAAGGGACAGAAAACCATGATCAAGAAAATATGTCTTAAGAAATACTTTGGAAAGAAATCCGTCAGTTTTTAAAATTGAAGGAAATAAGCACTTCATACAAAAACCTGTCTTTTAAGGTGACATCATGTAACCACTTCACTTTTAATGCCATCTACATGTTATCTGTTTGGTTTGGTTTTGTTTTTTTTTTGTTTTTTTTTTTGTGTGTGAGACTGTGGGGAATCTCTTCTCTGGCTTGCCTGTTATTTGAGTTTCGGTAGTTGACCCTTGCTGGTAGCTAAAAACATTTAAAATAATAATGTAATTTTATTTTTCTCTACTATATGCATGCAATTATTTTACGTATTTCTTCTTCTTGTAGCATGCATGTCCATTGTGTATCACTTCATGGTTTTTGAACCTTTTATTTTGAAAGAAAAGCCATGTTCTTGGGCCTAACTTGTAAGCTTGTTCTGTTAAGTCCAATGTGCAGAATTAATGGAATAGGCTACTTTTATTTTGGTGGATAGATGTGTTTTTAGGGGAAGACCAGGTTACCAGAAAGACAAAATATCCTATTTAATATGAGTATCCTTGAAAGAAAGTTGTGTTTTTCCTTTGTTCTTGATTCATAGGATTCATTGGAAGAACCAGATGTGTGAATAAAACAGAATTCTGCTTGCAGTTAAAGTTGTCTATGTAAACCTAAAAGCAGAGATATTTAAAATATTCCTTATTCAAGTTTATTTTGTGGCTTGGAGATGATTAACTACACAGGAAGAGAATGCTGGGTTGCTGTGGTGTTCCAAAGGAGTCTACTGGCTTCTGGTCCATCGTGATACCAGTTTGCTGTTCCAGCAAGTTTCTGTTGTTAAAAAACTACTCCACAAAGGTCAGAGCATTAAGGAAGAGCATTTATAGAAAGGGAAAGGTACAGAGTACTGGAGTTGCACATCTCTTGTGCTCTGGTTCTTCTGTGTGTCGTTTTGCCTCATACTTTGATACAGCCAAGGAGAAATCAAATGGGAAGTAGCTCAAAGCTACCTTATATATTCCTCTTCTCTTGGGGCCAGCCACGGATGCGATGGTAGGGTCCTTGCCATGAGTGAGTAGCTTCATGAGTTGTTGCAAACGCCCTCTTCCGTAGTAAAACTCACTCCCCTCTAGCTGGTGTTCCTGTTGGAAAATAAGGTGGATTTGAGAAGCTGTTAAACTGGTAATTAGGAGCTCTTCTGTTCCAGTGGTGTGCCGTAAAGCAAGCAGGGTGGCGAAACAGTCTCCATTATTTGAAGCAAATCGGAAACTTAAAAACTGGAATATAAATGAAAGTCACTTATTCTCAAACACACAGCTCTTTCTTAAGCTTTCTTAAGTCTCCTGTTAAGAATGGTCTTTCTGCATGTAGCCCATCATCCTGTCTCCAGTGAAAGTACTAGAATGCAGGCTCAGAGTGCCTGGAGACAGTCTGCTTAGAAAAATACACGGAGTGGAGTTGCATGACTTGGCAAAGCGTGAACTCTTAATAAATGAAAAAGGACAACTCCTTGCTGAATGTCCAGGCTGCCCTCCCACTTATCCACAACCGCTGTCTGGATTCTAGCACAGGGGGGGACAAGGTTCCAAAGTACCACATTGGAGCTCCTCCAGCAACCCAGGTCCTTCACAGCGAGGTCGCCCACCTGGAGGATGTGGTCACTCTGGGGCCAGCACAGCCACCACTGCTGTCTTTTGCTTCCTGGACTGCTTTGGCCCTACTGTTGACTGCAGTTAAGGCTGCCAGCCCGGGGAAGCTATGTGAGAGCTCCAGAAAAACAGCTTTGTGAAGCCAAACACCCAGTGGCACAGCCTCGTCACCTCTGTGGATTTTGAGAGGCCTCAGGGAGGTGCCCGGCTGCGGTTACAGCCTCTCAAGCTCTGCAGCGCTCAGGGGCAAGGACGGTGTCCCCCATTATCACAGAAACCTCTGTGTGAAGGAAGCAGGAGAGAGGCCATGAAGGCCTGGTCTTTGTTTTGACTTTATTGTAAAAAAGTTGACTGTTCACCACCCTCAGCTTTCTGTAGAGAGAAGTGGAAGGATGAAGCAAATATGTGTCATTATCCCTCAGTATTGACCTGGTATTTTTTACTGACCTATGGCTCAAGGGTTTTCTGAGTCAGAGATGGTATTTTCATATTTAGTATCTGCATTTAAAGGACAGGTTTTGCTCCAATTATTTTTCAAAGTTTCTTTTTGAACCCTGTACACTTTGACATCTGTAGTGTTACACACATGTGGCTCCGAGTTCTGTATCTTGAATGTGTTTGTAAGGAAAAGGTACCTTCTATTCTTTAATTTGAATCTGCCACCTGCTAGTTTAATTTGATGTCTCCTTAATTATTTTACAGGGTGAGATGGTGAGCAGTCATTCCTTATTGATGTTTTTTATTTTGCTTTTTAGTTAATATTCTAGTGTCACATTTGCCCTTCTATGAAGTAGTCATGTGTGATGTATAACTTAAAAGATTTCTTTAGATGTTGGAATCATACTTTTAACATAACAGCTGTCCAGTCTACTTGGGAAGAATTTAAGTCTTTTATTAATAATGTGCTGTTTCCCTCAGCCTATTTTTCCTCAGTATGTGGAAGTATCTTGGCCACACCTGGAATCTCGATACCTAGGAATCTTGTGATATGTGTCGACAGTTACTTATCTGATGTGACTGTAAGCCACCTTTCACCCATAGCAGAACTATTCTGCACTAACAGCTTATTTTGACTTTGTGAACTTGTGCACTGGTAGTAATTTCCCACTGCCGGTCATCATTACATTGAGTTTCTGAAACATCTCACATCAACATCCTCATTTAAAGTTTGTCATTCCTGTTTATCCGTCTTGTTTTTCTGCATTTTTTAAATGTCTCTTGTTCTGTTTTATCCTCATTCACTACTGAAGTGCAGTCACTTGCTATTCTCTCTCTTTTTTGACTGTGCAGTGTTACTGAGATTCTTCCACAAAGGATTCGTCATCTTAAACTGCGTGCTATTCAATCCTTAATGGCTTTTCTCAGCTATTAAAATTTAAAAGGTCACAGAAAAGTATTGAATTAAATTGCTGACGCTGTTCCTTTTTGGTTTAGATGAAGCCTTCTTCCAGTATGTGCTCACTGTATTTCTTTTAGTTTTGGCAAATCTACTTGGAATTATTCTTCCCAGAATTAGGCTCTCTAGGGAGATACAAGCTTTATATTCTTTTATCTGTTCCCCTTCCCTTCCCTTCCATTCACCTCTTTTACCCTTATAAAAAAGAAAGCCCTTCTTAGTTCTGAAAATGGTTGTAATGATTTGATGACTTCTGCATGTGGGAGAGAGGAAGATTATTTTCTTCACTCTTGATGCCTTTTTCTCCTTTCAAGGAGTTCAAGCTCGTCTTTTGTTAACAGAAATTGCTTGCTGGTTGAATCCATTAGCAAAGTTCTTGTGCTGAATTTCAGATACCTGTGGCTATCTCGTGGTGGGTACTGGAATTATTTCATCATGCTCAGTGGGGGGAGTGAAATGTGGTGTGTATGAGAGGTGAAAATGAGCAGAAAACTGTTCAGTGATTGTCCATAGTGTTTAGTAATATACTGATGGGAACTGATAAAATCCAGTTGATCTGGAGGGCCCTTAGTGTGTCGTTCTGATTCATTTGGAATTGGAGAATATTCTGCAGACGTGAAAATGACAGTTTTCAGTGTTCATCCTCAAAAGCTGAGGCTACAAGGAAGGATTTCTTCCACAGCTCCTGATCAGTATTCAAGTTTTATTGCTGCCATGTTTTTATTACTGATTGACAGTAAGATAAAAACTACTTGTAATATTTCTATGCTTTTAATTTTTTTTAAATTTCATTTTTGTATTGTAGATCCAAATTAGAATGTAAAAGTAAATACAAAACCCAAACACTTAAGGAAGATGACCTTGTAAATCTGGTCTCTTCCAATGGCAGCATCGCTGCCTGGAAGATTCACAAGAATTATAGTTTTGTTTTGAAGTGAGAATTCTTTTGTTACTTTTGATACTAGTTGGAGGTTTTGAACTCTGATCTCTGCCAAGACCTGTGGGAGAAATACCGTTTTCTTCCAAGAGAGATATGGAGAATGGTTAGTTCCTCACAAGACTGTTGGACACATTTTCTGTCTGGAGTACTAGAAACCACAGATAATTTGGAAATACAATCTAGAAAAAACAATCTGGACTGTGACTGGTTAGACTAAACAAATGGCAGTTTCTGGTGTACTGAGAAAGAATTTGTAAACAACACAGCTGTTGAACAATATAGTTAACCAACTAACTTGAGAATCTAAAATAATTTCTTATAGAAGTGTACACAGGTTTAGTATGAAAGTAATGAGAATAAAACCTCAGAAGAAATTGAATTGGTAAGTTTTCTTAGTCAGAAATTTACCTATTTTATTGCTAGCTCTGTAGCATTTTTTGGGGTATTTTTTTCCATATTTTGCGTGTGTTTTTTTTTTTTTTTCCTCCTCCATGTACTGGTCTTTTAAATAGAGCAAGGACAGTGTTATTAAGCCCAAGAAGGTGCTAGTGATGATCCTTTTCACAGAAAACAAGGCTGGAAAGGATCTTGGAAGTTACTGTGTGTGGTGGATTGACCTTGGCCAGCAGCCAAGCACTCACACAGCTGCTTCCTCACCCTCCCCTGCCATGGCCAGAGCAGAGAGAGTTGGAACAGCAAAAGCGAGAAAAAATCATGGATCAAGATAAAGGCAGTTTGATAAGTGAAGGAAAGAGGAAAGAAAACGAAGCGATGCAAACAAAATCTCTCCCTATTTCCCACAGGCAGACTGATGACCAGAAAGTCTCTGAGCAACACCACCTTGGGAGACAAACCCTCCCTTCTGCTGCCTGAGTTTTATTGCTGAGCATGCTGTTACCCAGTATGGCATCTCCCTTTGACCAGTTTGTCCTGGCTGAATCCCCTCCTGGCTTCTTGCCCCCCCCCCCAGCCTATTTGCTGGAGTGGGGCCTGAGTGAGGGCAAAAAAGAGCCTCAACACTGTGCAAGCACTAGCCAGCAGCAACCAAAACACTGATGTGTTATCTGCGCTGCTTTAGTCACAAATTCAAAACAGGGCTCCATGCAGGCTGCTGTGGAGGAAGTTAGTAGCAGCCAAACCAGTGCTTGGTTTTCCCATGTCCCAGAGTGGGATCATCAAAGTAACACACTTCTCCCAAATAAACACATGTATATATGGTTCGGAGTTTCTCTATGTGTGAATTTCATTTTGGTGAGCTGAAGTCTTTTAGATAAACCGCTTCTTGTGATTTGGTGTTGGTGAATGTAGGGAATATGATAGATTTGTGATCAGAACACTTTCAAAGCTAGTACGACTTTGATCAGTGATTGCCTTTAAATGCTCAACAGCTCTTTGGAGTACTTAATTTTTAAAGCATTATATACATTAATTAAAAATTTTGGCACAATCTGTGATAGAGATTGGATCATTGCAAAGCTGGCGCAGTATGCAGGCTATCAAGGCTGACTTTATGACTGCTCTGTCTTCAGATTTCCCTGGCTAGCACTAATATCAGTTTTTCTCTCTTCTGCAATTGTGTGTACCTCTTCCCATCATTTTGCCAGTTGAGAATAGAGTGGTGTTAATAAAAAAAAAATGTTAAGGCCCTCATGTATTTTCAGTCTTAAAAGAAAAAAAGACACACCCTGGTCATTTGGAAGAGGGTGACAAGTAACTTGTCTCAGTGCCCAAGAGCTGAAATCTTCCTCGGTTTTTCAAAGTACAAAGCTGAATTTTAGTAACAGAGAGACACTTTGATCTATTCTAATCTCCATTTCATAATCTATCGAGTGCATCAAACTTCATTACAATTTCAGTAATTGTATCTCAGATTTTAGGAATGATCTAGTTCATGTAGGTCAAAAAATCTGATAATATTTTATTAACATTTTTAGACAATAAATTTCTCCTTAGCTGTCAAAAACTTGTCTTGAACTCAATGAGAAAGTTCTATCTGGCTTGTGATCTACAGTGCTCGTATTAGGGGGCCAGTTAGCTCAGTCAGTTGAGCGTGGCACTAACAACGCCAAGGTCACGGGTTCAATTCCCATTTAGTCCCCATGTGTTGCCTGATCTAGTCGAGAGGTGGCGTCCCTGGCGGCAGGGGGGCTGGATTAAAATGACCTCTAAGGTCCCTTCCAGCCTAGGCCATTCTATGATTCTGTATGTGAGAAAAAGGGAGTTCGCCTCACATAAAAACTGCTATGCAGAAACTGTTGAAAAGTGATAATAGTTATTGTCTCATTTTTCAGACTCCTTTTTTTCCTCTATTATACAGGTGAGTAGCATAGCCAGAGTCAGTCTGAGAAATAGGTCCTGGATTTTTTATTACCTGTTCTCTGTGTGTTGTTATTTGCAACAGGACCTAAATTAATTGCTTTTGAAAGCCCTTGTGTACTTCTGTTTGTACAAAATTTTTGGTTTAGACGATTGACTCAATATAACTTACAGGTAAAACTTCAAGTTACTGTGTTTGTATAAACAAAATCAAAGATTTTTGATTCTTCCAGCTTTATGTGGGGGTTTGAAAAAGTATAAAATGCTTACAGAAAATGCAAAGCTTGACTTCAAGTGTGTTCCTATAACTAAATACATTGGCGCAAATAGGTGCAATTTTATACATGAATGGTTTTGAATTAAATGAGAGATACACTAAGTGCTAAATTACCATTAATTAAATTGGCATACATCTATTACTGCTTTCTGCAGCCATGAGAATATTGCTAGCCAAAGTTGTCTTCGGCTGAAATGTGAATCTATGTTGTGCGTTTTCCAATGTTTCTTTGAATGTTTTGCTAAACAAGGTGCTGTTAATCTTACATTTATGTTGCAGAGTTACATTTCTGCTAATTTCTGTTAATTTTGCTCTGTGTAGTTAGAGAGCTCTGTATGTGAGTGCCCTTAGTATGTCAGCCTCTTGTTTTATGGAACACAAATGGAGGAACTGGAAGGAAAGCCCTTTTGCTATAGAAGAACTCGCACATGGGTTTAGCTGGAGCGTGCTGGCCTTGCGTGCAGCCACGGCACAGGTGAGCAAACAGGGCTTTGGATGGCTTGAGAAACAGCCAGCCGGGGAGGCAGCTGTGGACTGAACTGTTACTAATGGAAAAAAAAAACCACACTCCCAAGCTTGGCATCGGAGTCTGCTGCAGCCGAAAATATCTGTGAATGGGCTGTTCTGAAACACTTGAGGGAGAAAAGGTTAAAAAGAAGCACAGCATTAATACTACAAACAGGAGGAAGCAGTGCCAAGATAGTGTTGGATTTATCCTCTGGCCAGTTTTCTTTCTAGCTGCAGTGTGGTAGAAGGCCAGAGTGTGAGTTGGGGACTGTATTTCATTCACACCGCATAGAAGTGGCAGAGAACGGATTGCTGTGCAGACATACATGATCAACTGAGTTTTGGTCAGCTGTTACTGAAGGGCCAAATAACTAGTTCTTTGTGTACTTTTAGGGAAACTTACTTAGTCCTGTTAAAGTGTATTAGTTCTAATAAAACTGATATATTCAAACAGGAGTGAGAAACTGCTCTTGTTTTAAGATGGAGGTATAGAAGAGTACTAGAACTGTTAATGCTGGAACAAGGATATTTTAAAACAATTGTTTGAAGTGGGTATTTTTATCTTTTTTTCTCAGCAGTCTTACACTTCTTAGTTGTAATTTAACATGTAAAACTTGCAAAAGTTAGAGAATGTGGGAAGAACATACTTGTTCTTAATTAGCATTCGTTTAGAAGTTGGGGAATGGTAGTGCAGAAGAAAGACACTTTGCAGAATCTAATATTTCTGATGGATTCTAGCACTTTTATCAATTACAATGTTCTTAGTCTTCGAAATGTGTTTTTAAAAAAACAAATGTTTTAAAGCTTAAGGAAAAGGTAATGTGTAGTAAATGAAGGCAGAAAGGAAATGTGAAATGTTGTTGAATGTTAGAGTCAATTAGAGTTTTTTTGATGCAGCACTGAAATGAAGAAGCCAAACCATAAGGATACTGCCCTTTGCTCTCACTAAAGTAAAAGTAAGCAGCTGTTGTATAGCGCAGCGTTAAACACAGTAGTGCAAGGGTCATACCAGTAAAAGCAAAAAATTAACTTCCCATGTTGTGTTGGGGAATTTTTGCATGTGCTATTCTCAAATTAAGAGCTGACCTGCAAGGTAGCGTTTGCTGATTCTAAGTAATGAGAGAATCATCACACTTTTCTGCATTGCCTCCAAAAGCTGGCTTCCCCCCTCCATTCCTTAAGCTTACCTATGGCAGAAAACTTTTATCTAGATTTTGTGGTCAGTTGAATAGCATTGGTCTCTTGACTTGAAATTGGAAACAGTAAGAAAACTGCAGATGAATTTCAGTACTTTGATTTCAAATAGAATGGTAGGAGCAAAACCATCTCTCTAAATTGCAGGAGTATGTAGGTTGGGGGCATTTCAAATTAAAAATGTAACTTTTCTTCTTAATTTGAACTTTAATGAGAGGGCTTACGGTATTTAGGTAGCACCAACGTATTAATATAATACAGTAAAAAAATAGAAAAGTCACTCAAGCTTGAAGATAAATGGGTGATTCTTTTAAAGTTACTTGGATATAATTAATGAAAATAAGATACCAGAAATACACAAATGGAATAACTACTTTCAGAAAAAGATTTGTAGTACTATAAAGACAGTAGCAGTCCACAGCAGCCAAGTGACTGCCCAAATATTGGCTATTCCTGGCCGGAGTATAAATGTACCTTTGATTTTGGTATTTTTATTTTTTTTTTAGTTGCAGTATTACTCGGCTAAGATGCCCATGTTCAGAACTGCTGATTATTAATAAATACTTACTCCAAGAACTAAGAGTGAAAGTAGTTGTATGTTGCTGACTGTAAACGTGCCTGCAGAGCACCGTTCCAATGCTGGTGCCTTTACTTTGCAAGACGCAGAGGCTGAGTTTCATTCTGCTGGTGTGGAATGTGACATGTGGCCCAAAGGGTGGGTAAGTTACCACGTGAAACATTGCGGAAAAGTCACCACTTCTTCACTTTCTTCTCCTCTTCCTTGTGAAGACTTCTTCAGGCTGCCTGTGCCTTTTCCTCCACTTCAATGATCTCTTAGGTCAAGCAGAACTACTTTGCCATCCTCAGCAACTTAGACAAAATTCAGTCTTAATTTCTTTAAGAAAATGAACATAAAAAATGTATTTGGCTTCTTCACCAGTACTGTTTTCCTCTGGTTGTCCTTACCACGCTACTTGCTATTCTGATACGCTGTCGTATTTATCTTCTTGCTTCCCTTGCTTCTCTTTGCATCATTTTCCTTTTATTTATGCCTTTCCTAGGTTCTGCCACTCCCAGTGGGATACTTTCAAGGGCTCTTACCTCTCTAATTCCAAATACTGTCTTTATTCTCTCTGTGAAGTTCATTCTGTGGGCCCTGTCAGCAATGAAACAGAGTGTACCTGATTTAATACTGAAGGATCTGATAGGTCAATCTATGATAAAATTCCTGATCACGAAGGACACATTCAGCCTTATTGTTTAGCAGTTCATAGAGCGCAGAAAAAAAACCTGTGGACTCTTGATTTATATCTGTGAACTCTGTGACAAGCAGTTTCTAGTAACTGTGTTCAGGTGATTCTTCTGACTGTGCGTGGAGGCACTATGACAACATACTCTTGTAGTTGTTTAACTGACATAGTTTTTCATCTGCTCTGTGAGTATGTAACTAACAGAAATTAGTTAATTACAAAGCGGCAGCTTGTACCAGTTGTAAATAATGATAGGCACAGAATGCAGCACTAACATTGGCAGCTTGTTTTTGTAGTATGTTTATGTAAGTATACTATCTAGATTTTTTCATTTAGTAAAGCGTAAAAATATTTATATTGGCCCTACTGACATCCCAGTTTCCTTTTATTTTTTTTCGGTTTATTTATGCTTAAAACAAAACTACAAATAGGATTTGAAAACGCTCTTACTATATTTAACTATATAATGGATAAGGCAGTATTTTGAAAGCTACTTCTGCTACTTGTATAGAATATCCTCCTTCGCTGGGGACTCTGTAAATGGAGAATTCTATTGTTACATATTGCAAGCTATTACTAATAATGACATGAATTTGGTAATATACAGTGTAATGATGGAAAAATGGCTAGGAAATTGACTTTCAAGTTCCCAGGTATAAATGAATGAATGAAAATCAATGCTTTCCATTGTTGTTAAGGTCTGTAATAGAAAACTTCCAAATCAATACAGATAAAGAGCTTTATTAAAAATTAGAACTTTAAAATTGTTTTTGAACTGGTGTTGCCTTTTTAAAGTATATCAGGATACTTCTAGCCATTTACACCATGTTGTGGCAAATTCTCTGTAAAATGTCGGAGTCAGGCATATTCCTCAGTGCTTTACCAAGAAGCAGGAGGAATTTTTTCTGGAGGACTTTTTCTGTTCAATTAGTTTGTCAGTAGTTTCAGGAAATAATTTCCTCCTCTCTCAACCAAAGCAATTCCACATTTGGCACTGAAAGTTGTCTGAAGTGCCCCAATATTTCAAAGACTTGCACATCCTTTGATATTGAATTTGTCTATCTGATCATTAGGATCCATATCCCTAGAAAAAAAAGATGGAATTGTTTTCACACATTGATTGATTGTGGCTGCTGCCCTTGTGTCAGTATAGACAGGTATTGCAATACTGCAAGTGGAATGTGGGAACTACTGGTTTCTTATGCTGTGGTTTAACCCAAGCTGGCAACTGAGCTCCCCACAGCTGCTCACTCACTCTGCCCTGTGGGATAGAGGAGAGAATTGGGAGAGTGAAAGTGAGAAAACTCCTAAATTGCAATAAAGACAGTTTAATAGGTAAAGCAAAAGCTGTGCCTGCAAGCAAAGGCAAACAAGGAATTCATTCACCACTTCCCATGGGCAGGCAGGTGTTCAGCCACCTCCAGGTCAGCACGGCTTCATCACATGTAGCGGTGACTCAAGAAGAAAAATGCCACCACTCTGAATGTCCCCTCTTTCTTCTTCTTCTCCAGATTTCTGTGCTGAGCATGTTGTCATATGGTCTGGGACGTCCCTTGGGTCAGCTGGGGTCAGCTGTCCAGGCAGTGTCCCCTCCCAACTTCTCCACCCTCAGCTTGCTTGCTTGCTGGTGGGGTGAGGAGCAGAAAAGGTCTTGATTCTGCTGCTCAGCAGTAACTAAAGCATCCCTGCTTTATCAGTGCTGTTTCCAGCACATAATCCAGAGGCTAGAGCACCCCTGCTATGAGGACAGGCTGAGGGAGCTGGGATTGTTCAGCCTGGAGAAGACTCTGGGGGCACCTTCCAATACCTGAAGGGAACCTACAGGAAGGCTGGAGAGGGACTTTTTACGTGTGTGTCCAGTGACAGGACAAGGGGAAATGGGTTTAAGTTGAAGGAGAATAGATTTAGATTGGACTTTAGGAAGAAATTCTTCAGTACGACGGTGGCAAGACTCTGGAATCGATTGCCCAGAGATGTTGTGGATGCCCCTTCCCTGGAGATGTTCAAGCCCAGGTTGGATGAAGCCTTGAGCAACCTGGTCTATTTAAGGGCATCCCTGCCCGTGGCAGGGAGGTTGGACTAGATGATCTCTAAGGTCCCTTCCAACCTAGGCCATTCTGTGATTCTGTGAAATCCAAAACTAGCCCCTTGCCAGCTGCTGTGAAGAAAATGAACTCTATCTCAGATGAAACCAGCACAACTTGATGAGCGTTGTTACTTGAGTTACTTATGTTTATCTGGGTACTTGACTGTGTTTATTGCTTCTGCAAGCAGAAGTTTCAGAATAACTAAATCTGTTGACATTTTGTGTAGCCAAGTGCGGATTGAGAAGAGTTCTCTGGAAAGGGTTATATTAATCAATTACTAATGCAGATGTTATAAAAATTATTTAAAAACATGGAAGTTTGAAGTGTCGGATTAGGGTTCTCTTGGTTCTGAAGTATTTTAGAGGTGCTCCAGAATGTTTAGTGTGATTGTCAAGTATTGGCAGGTATTGCATTCTGCTGCTGCAATCAAATCCTGTTGGACTGAGTTGTCTGAGAATTTTTTTTGCAAATGTAAACATATGCTAAAAGATGAGTCTGCATTTTTTTATATTCCAAAAAATAAGGTTCCTGGTTAGCAAGAAATCTTGATACTGATGTTGTCCTTAGCTGGTAAAGTCTTATGACCTCATATAAGAGTAGATGAAAATGAAGTTCCTTTTTGCCCTACAGACAAGGAAATCCCAGAGCTTACAGCTTGTTGCCAGAAGAGGTAATGACAGCTGTTAGCTTCACCACACTGAGGAAGTAATTAAAAATAACATTTTTTCCTGGATTTTCTGAACATGGTGTCCTCATTTTCAAATTAATTTAAAAAGGAATAAAGAAATACTACTTTTTGATAATTTGAAAGTAAAGTTGGGACAGCATTTCATAGTGTTATGATGTGACTTTTGGTTTCAGGTTTTATTTATTAGAAGCATGTAAGGACTCCATACAATTCTATGTGTACAGGAATAGATAGAAATTAATAGAAAACATGTAAAAGCTATAGTCGATGCAATGACTGTTATTAGCTGACAAGAATCCAGTGTTTGTCAGCTATTTTTTTTCTGCTCTGACAAAGGTTAAAGTCAGGAGTAATAATGCTTGATGATTTGTAAAGGGACTCATGCTGAATTGTTGTGGAAGATGTCTGGAAAGAAACCAGAACATGTAATTCATTTTGATATATCTTGTTTACCTATCAACAAAGATCAAACCTCAGATGTACCATTTTCTGCCATGAGTAAATAGCAGTAGCTCTTAAATGCATAGAGCTAATTTATTCCGCAAACCAAATCAGGTCACTGGTTTTCAATATTTGTATTCTTAGCTGACTACAAGTCTTTAAAACTCAAAATATGCCCATAATAGCAGGAGTAAGACAAAACATGCCTTAAAAACTGCATTTGTAAATTAGAAATTGTAGTGTAAAATTGCAATTGTGTAAGCTTCAAATAAGTCTGGTATTTTTCCAAACTATATTAACTTCATCATAAAAATACTCCACTCCAAACATATGAGATGTGAGCCATGGCAGCACAGCATCTTTCTGAGCTTTCTGTAATCCAGAGGAACTTCTGATATTCCATAATCAGTTCTACAGCCCAGGGGGAATGGGGTGTGCTTTATTTATAGGATGATGGTGTATCATGAGGGTATTCTGGGGCTGATGAGAGATTTCTGATTACCATCTGTTGCAACTACTCAAGTTTCAGAGTGAATTAACTATATACGCCGAGACCGTAAGATCCTAAATCCAGCTGTAAGCTGTTTATCAGTAGTGGTAGACTATGTAAAATCTCCTTGGGTAGAACGTCTGAGCCCTTGTCTACAGCAAACGAAACTTGCTACTTGGGAGTCACAGTGTTAATGAAACAGTTTCTCAGTGAAACAACAGATTTTTGTTCCTTAAATGCGACTTTTCCATTTTGGCAAAGACAAAATTGAAAATGGAATTTCTTGAGTCTAAAGGTGAGACAGTAGCTAAAACAGCTTTGTAGAAGTTTGGCAAATCAGCAGCCATGGTTTTGCTGGCTAAAAAAGCTGCAAATGAGGATAGAATGTACTTTTGTTTGAAATTCTGAACCTGAGATGTGATTCAAGGCAGAGCTTAACATTCTTGAACACTTCTGTGCATCTTTTTGGTTAGGATCACAAGCTGATCAGTGGGTAGTAGGATGAATGAGGCTTTACAATAGTAATGGTAAAGTTTGACAATTATCTTTAGAAAACTAAGAACTTTACAGTAACAATTGTGATGTTCTGTTAAGCCCCATTCTTGAAGAGGCAGTGTAGCTGTAGGTAAGCCAACTGGGTGATGAATCTTGATGAGCAGCTTAATTTTGCCCGTTTTTTCTAGTGAGGAGTACTAATTTGAGTCTTTTTCCTACTCACACCAATTTGGAGTAAAATGATGTTAACAGATGTCTGTCTCCGTTTTCAGATTTCATTAAGGTAGGCTAATACATTTAACAGCTACGAGTAGGTGACAGTAAGAGGGAAGGAGTCAACTAGGTGAACACTGAAAGTATTCAGATCATCTATGTGTTCTTAGAGAAATTTAGTTTTAAAATATAGACTTACCTGTTTCTGGAGGAAGCAACTTAATTACTTCAATAAGGGTAAAAAAACCTTTTTTTTTTACAAGAAACCTAAGAGGTTACATAACGTTTGTTGCACTTCAGTTGTCAGTCTGTCATAATTTTTTTGCTTAGTAACTGTCATCCACTCTTCTGTGGGAATTTCCTTTTTTGGGGGAGGTTTGTTTTTTACTGTTGATGTATGATAGCAATATAACACTCATACTAGTGAAGCTATGTAATCTTTTCCTGACCCGTAGGCCAGAATTGTAGCATAAGCTGAAATAATTTCTTACTTGAATAGATTTTCCCTTCCTGCAGTCTCCTGTATCCTTACTCCTTACTAACTCCTGATGCCTGGTTACTCTGTTAGTTGAACCGTACACCCTTTTCAGGCTGTAGAGAACCTTTTTAATCTATTCCTAACACAGCCACCACAATGAGCATAATAAACTGTGCTTAAACTCCTTTTGGCCCAGTGCTTTTCCAAAGTAATTTTAGCCAGCTTGTTTTTGTAAAGGCTGTAAAATTAAAATATATGTTCTGAGAGCTGTCCCTTTTTTTTTTTTTGGTACTCTTTATTGCAGTGGTTGATGAATTAATGTTTGTGGTGCGATCAATGGCCTTTTGAGTGGTAGTTAGAAGCTCTTGTGGTTGAGGACTTGGCAAATACTTTTAAATGAAAAACGCTAGTTAGTTTTTGCAAAATAGGTGGTAATCTTTCTGGCAAGCTAAAGTAGCATTAGCAGAGGAAGAAAGAAATTTTTGCTGTTGGCTAAAGAAATTTCTAACTTCCTTTTATCACTGAATTAATAAAAAAAGGGTTTTCACTCTTGTCCTCTTAGTTGCCCAGGGTCATTTAGTTTGCAATAACAGAAAGTACAAAATAGTAGAATTTCACAATTTGGATGATACTGTGGTCAGGAAAAGACAAAATAGTTTGTTGTCTTCTGTTGCGATTATTGCTGTTGGGATGCATACTTCTTTACTATGAAGATTTTTGTACTGTCTGAAGGAAAAAAAAACAAAACATGAAATAAAACTTTTACATATTATGGTGAATTTGCTACAAAGTTAAATGAGGAACACCTTGGAGACTGCCAGCAACAGGATCATAAGTTAAATTTTAAAATGACTCGAACAAAATAGTTCTAGTGTAATTTTAAGGCTAGTGCGTCAAATTTTGCTTAGTTGCACTGCACTAAGAATACTTGCACTGCATTAAGAATACGTGATTTTAACATTTGGTTTAAAAACAGGTTAACAAGGAGAAACTGGATGCTATTCTGCAGCTAGTAGTTGGAGAGTGATTAAACAAAGACATAATTTCTTTTGGTGGAATTAGAGACAGGATGGAGTAGAAATGTCATTAATTTTGGAACCAGAAATTCTTAAAGATATTTTTAAAAATAATTTTTTTAACTTCAGGTTTTGCCTGCATTTTTTTATAATATTGCTTCATGTGCTTTGCAGTAACTCCTAGAAGATGTCAGGTAGGGTTTCATTTTGCAGATTGCTTGCAGTAGTCTAAGAAGTAATATATGTAATAAGAAGAGAGGAATAGGTCATTAAGTTTGATTCGTATCTAAAAATGTTGTAATGTACTTGATCATAAGTGCAGCCTTTACTGTTTGCCTTGTAACTGGTAATCATTCTTATAAAAGGAACCCTTTCTTCCTACACTGTAGTTTGTGCTTATTTGTGGATGTTGACTTTACAGGACAGGATTAGATTAAGTTTTGTCATTGTCTATTTTGTTTGAACTAGATAAGATTATTTTTAATCGTCACTCGTTTTCCCTTTTTGCCTGTTTTTACAGATAAAGTTCCTTTAGGTTAAACCTATGGAGTAATGTGTTAACTGAGTTGACATAGACAATTCAGAAATAATCTATATCACAGAAATTTCAAATCAGTCACTTATGTATGAGTGTATGTATGCTATGACATTCTAAATGCAAACACTTCAAGAGGATCATAGAATGGCACAGGCTGCAAGAGACCTTAGAGATCATCTAGTCCAACCTCCCTGTCATGGGCAGGGATGCCACCTCTCGACTAGACCTGGCAACACATGGGGACTGAGCGGGATGTTAGAAAACAATTGTGATTCTGAAGAAGGTGGATCAAAATCTCTTTCCATCTTCCCAGTCAGAATATGTAGCTAATACGCTTCAGAATGTTCCAGAGATACAGGACATTCCTTTGGGAATAATCTGCTCCTTGCTTTCTAGTAATTAAAATACTTACAGATATTTACATTGAAATATGAAGGGTTAGCACTCTGCAGGGGGACTTTCAGAATTTAGAGGATACTGGAAATAACACTTTATGCAACAACAAAGGAGTTTCTCTTTCCAGCCTATAGCTGTGATCACTTGACTGTTTATTTAGAAGCGAGGAAATGCCTGAAAATGCTTTCCGACTCTTACTTCTGTGTATTAGCGAGAACAATATTATTTATCTTCATTATTATAAAATTTAGAGAATGTATTGCACAGATGTAAAGATGCAGAAAATGTGTTGGGGGATACTTTAGACCAATCTGAATAAACATTTACAACTCGCTGTATTTCACTGAGCTTTCAGAAAGAATACCAGCTGTTCTTTTTTCTTTCCCACTTATCTCGTGCTCTGATACTATATGCACCGTTTGAGTCTCAGATGTTGAATTACAAGGTGAACCTTGTAATTCTAATAGCATTTTTTGTTGGAAGGAAGACTACAATGTTTCTAGAAATTCTTATAAACCAATTTTGACAGATCTTATGCCTATAAATTATACAGTGCACTCAAACTGCCCATAATTTACAGATCTGGGTAATTCTTGCTAATTGTATAGTGCTGAAAAATCAACTTGAAGTGTGTTTTGGTTAAATTTCGAAAGCCTGTTGCGCAGAAATCAAGGCACTACTACATGTGACAAACTGTATGCAAACATTCTGTAAAATTCTGATGGAATCGTATTTGTATCATTAATGCTAATGAGAAGAAAGTACATAGTACAGGAGACGTTACAGGTGGTGATATTTGGCGGGATGGAGTGCCTTGTGCTTCTTTTCAAAGTAGAAACTATGTGAGACTGAAAGATTGCTATGCCTCATCCCCTTTTATTTTTGGTGTGTTTGTGTGTATGTACATGTACACACTCGGAAATTCCTAAATTTCTCTCTGCTCCCAGGTAGAATCATTACTGTTTCATTATACTCACATGTGGGTAAGAGATTCTAATATTGAAGAGATTCTAATATTGAAAATAAGTAAGTTTGTACCTTTTGTTAACCTTTGAAAGGCATATTACTTTTATGAATGAATGCAAAAACTTCAAGAGAGTATTCACTCTCTTTTGTATCAGTTTTGAATTTTTAATTCAGTGTGAGTTTTGTGGTTTTGAATTGCTCTTTTAAAATATCAGTTATCGGAGAGTGTAACAATCAGTTTTTCCTCTGCTATCACTGTGCTGAAGAGGAATAGAGTATATTTTGAAAATGGTTTTGTTGAAGTTTTTATAAATAAAAAACTCTATTGTTGTGTTGGTTTTTTTTTTACTGAACTGATGGCGTCTGCTACAAATGAGTTTTTTCCTTATACTACAGTCTTGCTCAGCTAGTCTCCTCCCAAAACCAAGACATAAAAAGGAGATGCTGTTCTATATTGCTGATTTAAAATCTTAGCAAAAGGCTTATAAACTAAAGTAACCATAAAGCTGTAATTCTTTTAGAGAGTAGTGCAAATTAGTTTCAAAGTAGGAGTGACTATAGTGAAATAAAAAACTTAGAAGGTTCTGTGTGGCAGTGTGACTTACTGTATAAACACTAAAATATTTTTGATAAATGAGAAAACACACCAGATTTTACTGTGTTTTCTCCGAGTCTGTAGTTCTTTCTCTGCTATGAAAGCTATTACTTGTTTTTTATAGACACAGCAGGAAGCCTATCTTTTGTATATGCTTCCTGTCTGGAGTGCTCAGACAATGGAAAATAATTTTATTTTTGAGGTTGTAGGATGCTAAAGTAAGCCCTTAAGAGGATATTTAATTTTTTTTTTTTAAGAGGCAAATGATAATTGGAATATGTTTCCCATATAATGTGTTTTCCCTTTAATGGTTTGGAGATCCAGACAGACCACACCTTCTTACTTACCTGGTGGAAAAAAAAAAAGTTGAAATCAGAAAATATGTGTAATAAACTAATTTTCTTAATACCAGAGTTTAATTCAAAGATTACCTGTTCTGTTTATAAAAGTTGGGTTATAATTCTATGAGAAGATAATTTTTCCGGCCAAGTTTCCTGAGAAAGTAAGTTCCTGCATTAGTCTGACAGTAGCTAATTTCTACAAACTAGGACTAAAAGGTAGAGTTCGGGGACATAAAATTTACGTTTTTCTAAATTTCATAAACATTTACAGCTGCATGGAGGATAGATACACTCTTTGTCCTTTGTTAGACAAAGTCTGGAAAAATACAGTCGCTACCTGTTCACCTGGTTGAGTGGGCAGCAGGTCTGTGCTGCTTGGCCTTCCCCCGCGGGTGGGATCTGAAACC